>NW_016690459.1:55479-152451 GCF_001604755.1 Lepidothrix coronata
AAAAAAAAAAAAAAAAAAAAAAAAAAAAAAAAAAAAAAAAGGCGGTGAGAAAGGAAGGAGCGTGCCAGGGGCCCCTCCGCACCCTTCCAGTAAGCGAGTCATCGGGGAGGGGGGGGGAAAAGGGCCCTTCTGAGAAGCCCGAAGTGCCGCGGGAGGAGGCGGAGGGGCACCGGGAGCCAGCGGAGGGTTTCTGTGAAAGCGGCCGCCGGGGGGGAAATGGAGTGAGGGCAGGTGGGGGAGGACGTGCTCCCCCCTCATTGGGGTTTCTCGCCTTGGGCACGACAGGTAAAATTTGGGTGCGACCGCAGCGCTATCAGAGAGCCCCCTCAGAGGGACCCCCAGACCTTCCCGGGGGTCTCCAGACCATTCCAGGGACCCTCAGCCCTTCCCGTGGCGTGGGTGCAAAGGTCTGTGTCTCGTGGGGCCAGGCTGACACAGGGAAGGGCTGGGGCCATGTCACCTCTGCTCACTTTTTTGAGTGGGATCAGGGAATCCTTAAGGTTGGAAAAGCCCTCTGAGAGCGAGTCCAGCCATCAACCCAGAACTACAAGGCCATCACCAAACCATGTCCCAAGTGCCACGTGCAGTTTAAGTGCTAAACCCTCCTTGCACTGGCTACAGCGAGGTGCTGACAACAACGACAACAACAATAATAATAATAATAATAATAATTACAATCTGAACCATAAAGTAATTCAGGTGCACTCACAGAGGGTGAAATTTGGCAGAATTTGGCAGGCAGTGGCAAAGTGCCCCCGTCCTGCTGTGAACAGATCTCTGCTCCTGACATTGCCATGTCCTGGCTCCTCCCTGGGGGGGATGCTCCTGGCTCTGGGCACGTCCCTGGGGCTGGAAGGAGCCGGGCAAATTCCCAGGGCTCCAGCACCCACCAGTGGCTTCACCCGCTGCAGCTCCTGCTCCCCTCACAACCCTCCCCTCCCTCCCTGCCACATCCCGGGAGCTGGGATCAGCCCTTCCATTTTTCCATCCCTTCTGCACTGTCAGTGAGGGATTAAGTGCAGATTTGCTGCAGATGTGATCAAGAGAAACAGCTGCCTGTGAGGGGGGGGAAAAAGAACAAGAAAAGGGGAAAAAAGGATGAGAAAAAGGAAAAAAAGGAAGGAACGGGGGCAATGTTATTTAGTTTAGCAAAAGGGGTGGTTTTGTGTGAATGGGAACAGAACACCATGGGTTGAATCCTTTAAAATTCATCCCTGGTCTTTAAGCCATTAGTTCTTCTGGTTTGGATCTCTTCCCTCTGGAGGGAAGAAGTAGCTCGGTAGTAATCCTAATAAAGATTTCTGTCTCTGAAATAAAATATAAAACTTGCAATATGGATGGCAGGAGAGAATCAGTGACCAGATGGTAATAAATTATGTGTATTATTGGCCTTACAGCAGCTCTTACCCCCACACAGGAGGAATCAGGGTCCTTCTCCTAGATCTGACAGATACTGTACTGGTTTTACTGGTCTTAGAAGAGAAACCCCGAGACAAGTTAACCTAAGACAGCACCAAATCCATTGTGTTTGGTGTCTTGTGGACAAAAATAACTTCAGTTTTCAGTTTAAAAGCAAAGGTGAAACTTTCTATTTAAAAGTGAAAGAAATGGGTGGGAAAAATGAGGTTTTTGTGGAAAAAAAACCAAATCTCAGCCAAGCTACAACTTGGGGTTTTTTAAAAAAAATGAGCCAAAGTTTTTAATGAAAAGAGATGTGAATTTTCTTGATGGAGGCACCTCCATTGTGAAATGTTAAATGTTCTATAAAGTGCAGGTGATTATTGAACTGGATCAGTTACAGATTCTGTGGAAATACAAATATATGTATACATATGTTCATGCTGGTGTATATATATACATATATATATATATAAACTATAAGAAGGGATTGGCTGACTCCTGAAGGTCTCTCTTCCACAATTCCATGACTACATGAATATACCAATATTTTCTACCACCTTGTGGCCATACCTCAAAAGTTTTCCCAGCGTCTCTTTGCCTTTTGATGGGGTGATAGTTTTTAAAATCGAAAAGAACAACGAGCCAAAGAGATCAGACCCTTAAAGCAGGAGCGTGGAGGGCACTCGGGTGAAATGCTCGTGTTCAGGAGCTGCAATTTCCACCTTGCCTCTGAAATCCAGACTGATTAGTGTTCGACACAAATCCTCCTCTCTCCAAGCAGTGCAGGGTGTGAGGGAGGATTTCTGTCACCCGTGGATGGATGCTCGGTACCCACCCACTCTGCTGAGCTCCCCTGTGGGTGGTGACGTCTCCACGTCTTGATTTGCTTCTTCTTTTCTTTTCATTTATTTTATTCTATTTCTTCAGGGTGGAAAATGTCTCCCAAATCCACCTCTGCCCACGGGCTGTGGGGATAATGCTCACGTTTCTAACCACTTCAAAAAGCTCCCCGATAAGGAGCTGCAGCCCACGCGCGCTCTCGTGTGCTGCTGCTCTCCAGCACGGCAAACCCAGTGTCCTGCCAGCCCCAGCAGGTCCTTTATGGGGGGAAAAGTTGGGATCCTGGCCCTCCTGAGATCCCACAACTTCATCATTGCCCCAAAATACGCCCTGGCTGAGCCCCACCCTCCCTACCTGCTCCCAGCCCTGTCCCCCCTGCTTGGCAGGTGCCCCTTGGAATTGCACCCACTCCTGGCAGTCTTGACTTACTTGGCTTCTGCAGGAACCTCTTGGAGAACTCACCTTCCAGGACCACAGACCAGACACAAAAATTCCCGTTCTTGGCCATAAACTGTTGTTTGTTTTTGCCTCTCTGTTTGCAGGAGGGGTGGTTGAGATGGGTGAGCGATGGCTGAATGGTCCCCGGGGTATTTCAGGACGGGCAGATGTGCTTAAACCCAAAAAGGGAAGCAGGTTTCCTCGTGCTCTGTGGATGAATTGAGGTTTGAGGGATTTTTAGACTTTCTCTCCCTCTGCGGGGCTGGGGGTGAAGTGGCTTTGGCCCCGTGGGGACCTGCTGGCCCCACCGCTGTTACGCTCATCCCGCTCGGAAATGCAACAAACGCCCTTAATGCTGGTGGCAGAAAGGATGGTCAGGGCAGGGGGGGTGGTGTGGGTCATGCCCCAGGTCACTGCCAGCCCTCCTTGCTCCTGCCCGTGACCCTGGGTTCAGGCAAAGGGCAGGAGTGTGACCACACTCGGCCAGCGTGTGACTGTGGCGTGACCCGGCGATGGTGCAACCCCAGCCCGTGGGGGTTCTTCCTTTGGGTGTTCCCGGATGAAATGTCCCTGCTTGGCTGTTACCTCCAGGGGCTGCATGGCCCTCACCCCATCACACACCTGGGACCTTCCAGATGCCCTCAGGGCACTTGGGTGGGTGTTGCAAACTGCTCCAGGGAGCTGCTCAGCATCCCACAGGTCTGTGGCATCCCACAGGTCTGTGGCATCACACCCCCTCCCTGGCAGTCTCGGGGTCCCACGGGAGCAAGAAGGAGCATGGCCAGCCCATCCTGTCCCTCTTGCTCTGCCAGCACCTCTGTCCAGGCTCTGGAGATGTCCAGGCCCTGGAGATGTCCAGGCAGGTGCTGAGTCTGTGCACAAAAGCACCACCAATTTGCCTCAAATGCTTTGACCTTCCTAAACTTGTTTTTTCTTCATTTATATCTTTTTTTCCCCCTTGTCCCAGGGCCGTGGTCACCCCTGTGTACAATGCCCCAGACCCACTGCAGAGTCGCCCTGCCAGTAGCTCCCCAGCCACTCCTGCAGGCACTGGATGGCAACTCCAGCAGAATTCCAGTCCCACTGCACCAGCTCCCACCTCTCCCCAGCTCCGGCACCACCAGCACCTCGGCACCTGGGCCCTGGATCCCCACAGAGGCACCCTCAGCTGCCAGCCTGGGGTGCTCCCCCTTCCCTGGGGTGCACGGGGACAGCAAGGCGGCCGTGATGGGAGCGATCCCGTGGCCAATCCCCGCTCCAGGGGTTACAAGGCCGGCATTGTGCCGCCGTCCCCTGGGCGGCTCCGCGGGGCCGGGCACAGGCCACCGGCCACCGGCATTCCCAGAGCGCCCTGGCGCCGGCCAGGAAGGGCAGGAGCGAGGCTTGGACACAGCCATGAGTTGTTCCTGGGTCATGCCCGTTTTTATGGAGCGGATCACATGCCTCCTTTCCCATGGCCTACGGGTGCTGGGGTTGGTGGTGGGGCAGAGTTGAGCTGTTGTGGGAAGAGAGTCTGGCTGCACTGCCAGGCTGCCAGCGTGGCTCTGGGCCTCGGATTGCTCCGGAGCCTCTCGGGGCTCTGGGCAGGGATTTTGGATCTTGGGAATGCTGGGGGTGCCCGTGACTCTCACCGAGCTGCAATTAAATCTGTGTAATGAGCACGTTGCCTGATTACATCGATCTCCCTGACGTGCTGCCAGTGCCACACATGTACTGTGCCCAGAAAATGTATGGAATACCCAGCAGGTTGGGTATATAACACCCCTTACACCTGACTGCAGGAGTGACTGGGAGCATTTTGATTTAAAGCCCCACTATATGAATGGCAGAAGGAGAAATTTTATGATAAAGGTTGATTTTGTGGCTCACATGAGGATGATGACCAGGACCAGAAGCCCTGGCTGTGCTCAGGACCATGTTCATGGGGTGGTACAGCCAAGAAAAGGGATGGTGGGAGACTGATGGAGAAGAAAAGCCCCATCCAGAGCCTTCCCAGCTGGTGCTGATGAAGGATTTTTGGCCAGTGTGTAAACCAGCACAGCTGAATCAGAGTTCCCACCTGGCACCTAATGATGTGAGGAGTGGAAAGATACTTTAAAAGCACCTTATAAAAGGACCTTCCCTTACTCTTCCCTCTCTTCTCCATCCTGACTTTTCTCCTCATCAGACCCCATGGGACCCAGACCAGGTGAGGGCTAAAATTCCCACCCTTTTTTTCATGGCAGGGAAGGAGCCATGAAATCCAAAAACTAACCTGAAAAACTTGACTATTGCCCAGGAGGTTTGGAATGCTGAAGCAAGCAGGGGTGGCCAGTGGGGTGCTCCTGGGCTGACCTTCCCTGCTTCCCTCTGGACTGTGATGGGGACAGAGGGATGGATCCCCCCGGGGGTGGAGCAGGAGGGGAGCAATGCCACCACTGTGGTAGGAATAATTTTGCTGCCTGTAGCCTCCCAGGCTGGGGCTGAGGCTGTGGTGAGTGTCTGGCAGGCGAGACAAGGCGATGCTGTTTGGTGCCACAGACCCCGCTCTGTGCAGCTCCGGGTGTTTTCCAGGCTGGGTTGCTTTTCCCTTTCCTTTTGTGCCAGCATTTGCACAACCTCTGCCCCCTTCATTGCTCTGAAACCACTTTTCCTCCCCTTCTTCGCTCGAAGGCAGCAAACAAGGAGTTTTCAGCTGCAGTAAATGTGAGCAGCTTTTTTTTTAACCCAGTCTCCAATGACTGTAATGTCTTGGCCAATAACATCTTGGTGCATCCAAGCACCATCATCCATCAGATGAAAAACTCGATGGAGAATGACAGTTGTGAACACCAAACTCTCCAAATACCTCATAATCATATTTGTGTGCCCCATTGTCCAGTGTCTTCTGCCTTGGGCCCAATTTTACTGTGGATTTGAGTTGCTCAAGCTTAGTCTGTGCGTGTTTTGTTCCATCAGAGAGCTCCCTTTGCTCCTTCTTACAAGGAGGGGAAAAAAAGAAAAGGACAAATATCGGCTCATGTTTCCATTCTACATTTCTTCCTATTTAGGGAAAATTCATCTCTAAGGGTGATAACAGGAATTTTCTATGAGAAAACCCACCAGCCCCAGGCAAGGCAGTGTCTGGTGGCAGCTCCTTTTCCTGGTGTGAGCACCCACTGGGTGCCAGCAGAAAGAGCATTTTTAGGTGCCCCTGGAAATTTGCTGTGCCATGGCTTTATCACTTTATTACAGAATGGCTTTCCCACTTAAAAAAAAAAAAAATATATATATATAAGAGTTATCTTCTGTCATTTGGGCAGAGCAGGAGATCAGCTGTACCCATTGCCTTCCTCCTTCTCCTCCTCCTCTCCAGCCCTCTCCACCTTCCCCGGTCCCCTCTCCGCAGCCAGAGCTGTTTATTCTGCTCCATGTGCTTCATATTTTTGCTTAGTACTAATTCACATAAAATCCTTGTGAAGAACCACCCATCCACACATATGGAAGCAGTCTCAGCACAGTCCCCATACCCGGCTGGGAGGCGGAAAGCCGCGTACAGCCCAAAATTGGGATCCAGACAAGTGGTGAATGTGGGAGAAAAAGCAGTTAAAAGGAGAAAACCACGGCATGTAAACGGGTTATTACTTCAATCACCCAATTAGGGATCTACGGGGCCCTCTTCTTCCTCCGTTCTAAGGCAACAATATAATTAATTGAAGAGGAATGTCTCCTCCGCTCCCGTCTGTCACTCAGTCGCGAGTCCGAGCGAGCCTCCCACGAACCACCAACTACAAACCATAAAATTATTAGTTTAAAAAACAAAAAACAAACAAAAAAAAAGGCATATATGGGAAAAAGAACCCCGAACCCTAGCACCCCAAAGCCACAGCAATGTCATCGGCCCCCTTGACGCCACGGATCAGGTGACGCCGCTCTCCCACCCGGCGGATGCCGAGCCGGCGGCTCTGCCGTGCCGACCACAGAACCACCAGCCAGCCAGAGGCTACCTGTGCCGCCGGCAGGGTTTTCCTCTTCCTCCTCCTCACCGCCGCCTCTCCCATCCTTCCTCTTCCTCCTCCAGGGGCGAGGAGGATGGGATCCAACAGCATCTTCGACTCCCTCGCCACCTACTCCTCCGCTTTCCTGCGCGGTGAGTACAGACGGGCTCTTTCGTTCCTCGGCAGCAGGATGCACCGGCGGGGTTTGTATTTGTGTTATTTATTTATTTTTTTGGGGTAAAGCACCAAACCAGCAGCGGGTCCGATGCGGCTTTGCTGGCACCTCTCTGCCTGCTGCTGCCCGCCGGGGTTCCTGCCGGCTCCGCGTTGCCGCCGCGTTCGTCCAGGTGACGTGGTTTGACACCAGCTTCGGTGTGGTTTGCTCCCATTTAATCCTCCCCTTTCCCCTGCAATGGCAGCGCTGGGAAGGGTCGGGGCTGAGCTGTGCTGGGATGGGTTTGGTGTGTTTGCCCAGGTTGTTGGTTGGATGCTGGCGGGTGCAGCGTGCTGGGGAAAACTGGTTTGGAAGGGGAGGAGAGCTGGGGGAGATCAGGGCGGCTGTCGAGCTTACTATTTAATATATTTATTTATATACAGCATCCTAAATATGACAACACACAGCTGTGTATTTTTGCTAAATTTATAACTGCACTGGGTGATGAGTCTGTTCACCCTGCTGTTCCTGGGGTCTCTGCACATCCCTCACGGCTGCCTCGGGACGGGCAAACTGCCTGTCAGGGCAGGTCGCTTCTCCCCGAACTTCTCATCTCTCGGCCCCAGCTCCCAGCAGGATCTCACATCCCCAAAACTGAGCCTGTCTTCGTTTCACAACCGCCGTCCTCTTGTGGAACCGCTCTGCAGCCGGGTGGCTCAGGGGGAACCGGGTGGGCTGGTGTGGGCTGAGCTGCCGGGACCGCGGCGTGTGCCGAGACCTCTTTGGGAAGGAGCTGGGCACTTGCCAAGTCGTTGGGAAGAGCTCTTCAAACCTCTGCCTTTTCCCTTCCTGATGAAGTAAAGGGGCAAAAGCTTGAGCTGATCATGGTCATGAGAACCCAGGGGCTGGGTGGCAGCTTGGAATGTCACACTGAGCCCCAGCAGATCAGGGGAGGGGGGGTAATAAACCCCCCAAAGAGCAAAGTGCAGCAGATCATCCAGGAACTGGTCACTGCAGACCAGACTTTGGCCTATTTTTGAGAATGCGAGAGGTTACGTGTCCTTTTGAGGTGGCTCTGTGGTGTCAACCAGCATCACGACACTTCCCTTGAGTGTTCTTCTGAGCACGTTTTGGAGAGGCAGCAGAAGGAGACAGGGATGCAGTGAGATCATAGAACCATGGAATGGTTTAGGTTGGAAGGGATCTTATAGGTCATCTAATTCCAATCCCCTGCCATGGGCAGGGACACCTTCCACTAGCCCAGGTTGCTCCAAGCCCCGTCCAACCTGGCCTTGAGCACTTCCAGGGATGGGGAACAGGGATGTGGATGAGATGGACATGAGATGGGGGAGTAAATCCAGACTGGCTTTCCCAGCCCCATCCTGGATACCCCACACCAGAGCACAGGCAGAATAACCACGTTCATCTTCCTGCCCTCGGCTCGGAGATGGTGGCGTTACAAATGTGTCCTTTGTACTCCGTGCAGCTAATTAAAGGCAGTCCCATGGCAAGGAAAGAAGAGAAGTTTATAAAAACATTTGCATGGTTCTTTTTAATCTATACTTCTCCCTCCCCAAGCCAGATGAAGAAATGTTGGGGTTTAACTCGCTTGTTTAAAAATAAAGAGCGAGTGAGCAACAGAAATATCACGTCTGGTGTGCAATTTCCATACAAATAGGAACTCATAAAAGCAATAAACATCTTTGTTTCAGACATAATTTTTTATTAAATGGGGGAGAATTAAATGATTGCACCAAGGATGGAATATGGCCAAATGGTGAAACATTTGTTTAGTGTTAGGACAAGAAATCCTTGTTTTCTTTAAGGAGCTCAGTGTGTCTTCTCCTGCCCGGCTGGATTTGGGTGAGTACTGCAAAACATTCACGGATGTTCATTTAAATTCCTCATGGCTTTGGGGGATACAACCGCTTTCATAGTTTTACTTTGCTTTCCTGGGCACATCCATGAAAATAAGTGTTTGTTTGTGCAAATATTTAAGGAATGAAACTAAAAATCCCGAAGGCATTCCCTAGTTAGTCTGGAAAAGTGAATTTTTTGAATATAGAAAAGGGATTTTTTGGCTTTTCAATAGGGCTGGGTGGGGGAGTAGCACCAATCCCTGGTTGCACGTACGGGATTCACAGCTGAGTAGAATATTTGGTGGAGACAAATAAATTTGCCTCCGGTCCACGATTTTGGGGATATAATGCCAGTTTTGGGGTCAGTGTCTTTTTCTGCTTCATCTGAGCACCCCATGGCTTGTGCCCAAGAGCCGGCTGTGCCCTCCTGGGAGCTGCAGAGATGCTGTTCCAGGGGCAGGCAGTTGTCTCTAAGTCACCAAACCACAAATGTCACATCCATGAGTCAGATCTCGGTTGCCGATGGCTATCGGGACAGGGAGGCCTCAGCAAAGGGGCTGTTTCTCAGCAGCCATGGCTGTGTCTTCAGTGGAAACCTGCAGGGACACCCGTGGGGTGGGATGGCTCCATGGATCCACCGGGGCAGGAGCGGGGTGCTGGTGGCTTGGATGCTCCCTGACCTTGGGAGGTATTTTGGGAGTTATTTTGCCCTGGGGTGGGTGAGCCCTGTGGAGGGGTGCTGGTGGCACAGCCTGGCTCCTCTGCTTGGGGTGGCCATGCTGTCCAGCTTTTCCTAGCTCAGGTTGCCAGTGTTTAACATTTTCCCTTGGTTTTCACAAATCTGAAGCACACGGGAACAGCTCGTGAGCTGTCACTGTCTGCCTGTGCTCCCCTGTGAAAATGAAACGGTGCCACATCCCTCTTTGTTTGCCTCTTTCTCCATCAGGTTGGTGTCTGTGGGCAGCTGCCCTGACCCCATCACCTTTTCATGCCCTTGCATGGGAGGCCAAGGGCACCAGCCTGGGTCCTGGCATCCCAGGAGGGGATTTTGCTGTTTGTTTGCTCTCAGCCCTGTTGGACCGTGGTGGTCACTGCTGCTCTGAAGGAACTGGGACTCATCCTGGGCTTCAGCCCCTGCTTTGCTGCTTCCCCAGGACTCTCCTGGTCTTTGTCTCCAGTTGATGGTGACAAATTTCCTCCTGTCTCTTCACCTCCTGCTCTGCTTTGCTAAAGGGAGCAGGAGGTCCGTGTGAGTGCAGGGAGCCTGACAGCCCCTCCTGGCCCTTCATTAGCCTAATGAACAGGCAGGATTCTATTTAAATTGGGGAGCTGGGGGGCTGCTCTGCACCCAGGGAAGGCAGTGGGGTCAGAGCACCCCAAATCACCAGCAGCTTTCCTCTCCTCCTGGAGGGGAGGTGACGGCCCCAGCTCACCCCAAGAGGAGGGTTCCCCCCCCCTTCCTGTAACCGGCCACCGCAGGATTCCCGCTCGGCAAACTGCCTTTTAATGGACTTCTGTGTTTCTTCCTGACCACAGAGAACTATAACCCTGACAGTACCTGGAGCAGTTCTTTCCTCCTCCTGCCACACCGTGCCCTGGGCAGTGCCTCTGCTGGAAGCTGTTCTGAGTGGGCACGGGGGGACACGTGTGATGGTGTCACTGAGCTTTGCTGTTGTGTTTCCCTAAAGGCAGGTGTTGTGTTTCATCCTCTGCCACCCAAACTGATCTTTATTTTATCCTTTTTTTGCATAAGGGTGGCTCAGCTGCCCCCACCAGCACAGCAGCAGTACATTGCACCAGGGGTCTGGGGTGGGAGATGTGAACACATGGATAGGACAAGGGATATGGATTTAAACTGGCAGAGGTCAGGGTTTGAGTAGGTATTCGGGAGAAATTCTTCTCTGTGAGGGTGGGGAGGCCCTGGCACAGGTTGCCCAGAGAAGCTGTGGCTGCCCTTGGATCCCTGGAAGTGTCCAAGGCCAGGTTGGACAGGGTTTGGAGCAACCTGGGCTAGTGGAAGGTGTCCCTGCCCACGGCAGGGCATTGGAATGACACGAGCTTTAAGATCCCTTCCAACTCAAACCGTTCTGGGGTTCTGTGACCATGCCTGTGCCTCCAGGTGAGAGAAGCAAGGCAGAGCCTGTGGGCTGGGGGAGGAGGGATGAGCACTGCACTCCCCAGGGGTGTTTGCACACAGGAGCATCCCTGCAGTCACAGCTCAGCCAGAGCCAGCTCTCACCCAGCACCCTGGGTCTCCTCACCCCCCTCCCTGTGCACAAACCCCACACCCCTGAGGGTGGGGGACAGGGGGAGCCCCAGCCCTGCACACACACACACACACTCCCCCACACTCCAGCAGCCTGGCACACAGAACTACATGGCCACAAAATCTGGTTTGCCTCCTCTCACCCTCCCCTCCTCGTGCGCTCCGAGCTCCTGATTGACTGTCAGTGGCTTTGCCTTTTCCAAGGGAACCCCGCTGGCTGGTGGCATGTCTTTTTTAATTTATTTTTTGTTTCCCCCCCCTTAAATGTATTTCTGCGTGTGGGAACGAGTATAAATCCATTGTCTCTCATCACCTTGTTATGATCTAATAGGGGCAGGGAGGTGGTGGCGTTCCCCTGCGCCGAGCACTTTAATCCATGATGATTTCTCAGGCTTGATCTCCTCCGATACGTCGTCAGTGGTTGTGGTCCACTGTTTTGGCCGTGCACGGCTCGGGGAGCAAACAATGAGCCGTGTGTTTGCGGGCTCACAGCCACACATGGTCGGCATTAGAGGCAGGAATGTGACTTCCCATCCGAAGTGATGAGCCCGAGCCACGGGGCCGTGCTGGAAAACACTCCCCGAGAGAGGGGAGGATGTGGAAAAACCTGCCCGGAGGTCTCCAGTGGAACTGGAGCTGTGCTGAGGGGACTCAGGGCCCAGCACCAGCTGAGAGTAGGGTGAGGGTGGGTGTTAGGAAAGAATCCTTTCCTGGGAGGGTGGGGAGGCCCTGGCACAGGTTGCCCAGAGAAGCTGTGGCTGCTCCATCCCTGGAAGTGTCCGAGGCCAGGTTGGAGCAACCTGGGATAGTGGGAGGTGTCCCTGCCCAGGGCAAGGAGTAGGAATGAGATGATCTTTCAGATCCCTTTCAACCCAAACCATGCTGTGATTCTGAGTCGCTGCAACACAGGGAAGCACTCCCAGTACCTGCTGAAACCACAGATACTTCACCCTTTTTGGCTGTAAACACAAACCCTCCTTTTCCATTCAGACCTGTTGCTGCTCCATGCCTTTTCCTGGAAAATTTCCACCCATTTCTGACTCTTCAGTTGCTTCCCTTTGCTGCCCTGACCTCACTGGGGCAACCTTCCACCACAGTCTTATCTTTTTCCTCCATGGCTCTTTTCTTGCTAAAGATGCCTTCTTTTTTTTTTTTTTTTAATTATTATTATTAGTAGTATTTTCAAGAGACTGGGACAGCCAACGTGTCTGCAGTCTGGGGGTATTTTCCACAACATAAACATATCAAAAAGAAAAAGAAAAGGGAAAATAAAAACCCAAACAATTTTCCATTCCCACTGGAAGCCGCGAGTGCGTTTGGAACATGAGGAACGTATTACTCAGGCTATTGTAAAATAAAATATCAAAACAACCAAAATAGGAGGAGAAGGAAGAGATTAAAAAGAAAAAAAAAGCTTTGGTTGGGAAGGAAGATACTGAAAAATGGGCTTCTTCTCAATAATCTCTGGTGCGCAAGAGAGTCCTGTAAAGACGTCTGGGATTGTGGAATTCTGAATGGAGGGACAAGAGGCTCCAGGGTTTGTATTTCCACCCGGGGAGGTGTGGTGCTCCCTGTGACTCTGGGAAGGACCTCCTGCCACCCTGGGGGTCCCATCATTCCAGCAAGGAGCATCCCACAAAGGATTCACATCCCACAAGGGACTCACATCCCACGAGGGTTTCACATCCTGTGAGGGATTTGCGCCCCAGCTGGGAGGAGACACCTTCTAAGGCTCTTTTCTCCTGGTAATGATGGGATTTAGGGCTCCAGGGCTGCTTTTCTTGCCCCACTTGCTCTGTGTGTGCTTATGGCAGCTATATCGGGATGTGACTTCACGAGGCAGCGTGGTTTTTGTTAAAATAACTTCTGAAAAAAAAACCAAATCCAAACAAAATGGCAGGAATGGTGTTAGAGGCACAACCCTGGCCCAAAGTCTGCCCTGGCTTCTCACACCCTCTGGGTCTCCTGGGTCCCGGCCAGGGCTCAGCCTGGCACGGGGACAGACAGACAGACAGACAGACAAAGGGTGTCGCAAGCACTCCGTGTGCCGATGGAGAGCACGTCACTGACGGGGTGAGCTGGTCCTTGAAAACACTTATTGTGTTAATGAACCTGGTTTGGGGAGTTTCAGGATGTTTCCTGTGCGGCCCCGGGGGCAGCAGCAGCATCCCGGGATGGAGCCGCGGGCTCGGGGGCCGGGTGTGTGTCGGGGTGCTGGTTAAATCGTGCTTCTCCTGCAGCTGGGGGGAGTTTTCCTGGAGGAAAACCTCGGCCAGCAGCCGGAGCGGTTGGTTTCTGATCTCCGGAGCGAGCACGTGGGTTATTCCCGGGAGCAGCACGTTCCCCAACAGGCACACGCCTCCCGTCCAGCCGCTGGCGGGGCTGTTACAGGAACATCCCAGCTGTGGCTCTGTTTCTCTCCCAGTGAGAAGCCAAAAAGCCGGGGAGGAAGCTGCACTCAATCACAAATGCTAAAAACTCCCGCGAAAATCGCCCGTTTCCATCCTCTTTGCGTCTCTTACGAAACACTTAAAGGAACATTGCTCCCTGCATCCCACGCTCGGCGAGTGGCAAGGAGATGCTCCAACTGGGAGCTGGGCCATGCATCCATGGGTGCATGGAAAAGCCAGGGAGGCTGTTTCTTCACAGGCTGGCAGGGATTAAATGCCAGACGTGGGCTGCACCATTTCCCCTTAAACTGGAAGCATGTGCTTGGAGATAATTTGAGGACAGAGCATGATCATTTCAGCGACTTCAAGTCAGGAGTGAACTACTCAGGGGGGGATTTGGGAGAGGCTGTGCTGTTTCCCCTCATTAGGAGGGAGAAAGTGCTAGCCAGGGAAACCAAAGACTAAATCAGATGTGCTGTTCCAAAATTCAGCCCTTGTTCTGCAGCTCCACTGCGCCGCGCTGCATTTTACTGGCCACTTTTGTGCCCAATTACCTTGAACCCTGTAATTAAACACCTTTCTTTTATTAGCCCAGGGTCAGTTTGGAAAATCTCGCCGACTGAGCGAGCCTACCACTTTTTTTTCCATAAAGCTCAGCAAGACTGCCAGGCTGGGAGGAGCAGCCTCAGTCCTGAGTCCTCGTCCCTGAGCAGTCTGGGGGGACACCACTGGTGTCTCAGCCCTGTTCCCATGGGGGCAGGGGTATGAATATCCCAATCAGAGCAGGTGAAATACCCTCATCCCCTCCCACAAGATCAGGGCACTGGACGGTTGCCAAGGTGTGAGAGATGAGGGAACCAAAGCACTTGCTGGGCGACCCCCATGTGGCACATCCAGGGTCCTGTGGGAAGCTGAGGCAGAGCTGTGGATTGAACCCAGACATCTTCTGGAAGTGTTCAAGGCCAGGCTGGACAAGGCTTGGAGCTACCTGGTGCAGTGGAAGGTGTCCCTACCCATGGCATGGGGGTAGAATGAGATGAAGGTTTAAGTCCCTTCCAACCCAAACCATTCCATGATTCTGTGATCTTGCCTGCCCTGCCAATGCCTTCCCTGAGCTCAGCCTTCCTGCCAGCAAGGGCCTGTGCTCAGCTGGAGGAGAAAACACACAAATACTCTCCAAACCACCAGTTTTGGAGGGTCAGGGGGTGGCTCAGACCCCCGGGACACACCGAGGTTGCATTCCGTGGATCAGAGATCCCCTCTCTCGCCACAGAACTGGCTGCTCCTGTGAGACAGAAAACCGCTGTCACTTTGTCTGGGCAAGTTCTCCATTTCTCTGTTCTCCAGCCCCAACCTGCTGCTGAGCCACCCCAACTTCCCTGGCCGCCGTCTGGGCCGGGTGAGGAGCCCGCTCGTGGTGTGGGCCAGCTGACCCCGGCAGACGGGCACCTCCTGCTTGCGTAGGAACTTCTATAAGAAACTTCTGCAAAGGAACAAAATGAGCTCATGCTGGTGAACACGGGGCCGGGGTTCGATGGAGGCGAGCGGGCACAGTTCCCTTTCCAAGCTGCCGGGGATGGATGAGGAGCAAACAGTGACTTAACAGCGGTCCCTAAATAACATCGCGTTTGAGTTGTCTGAGTTCGTAGCCAGAAACCAGAAAAGTACCTTCTGCCTCGTTTTTAGCCTGTGACTAATTCCCCCGAGCTGGGGATCTGCTCTGTGCCTAAAGGGATGTGTAACTGTCGGGGGAATTCGCAGGCTGAGCCCTCTCGGAGGGCTGGTTTTTGGAGCTGCTCTACAACCCCCAGACTTACCGGTGGGGGATGCTGGGCGAACTCACATCGATGAGAGTCTTTACAGAAGGGCAGATGTCAGAGAAAATGTTTGTACCGGAAAAAACAAGGGTTGCAGAAGCAACACAACCCGGAGCCCAACTAGTCAGAGCAGCCCAATGGCAAAGTCACGTCGCCCGGGGTTATTCTTAGAGTGAAAGTGGTGAATAATGGCAAAAAGCAGATGAACCTGGAAAAAGTGGTGCAGCCCTGCGGGGCAATCCATAACTGGAACAAAAGGTTGGTGCTCTCAGAATTACTTTGCTGTAGGCGAGCAGTTGACAAAGGAGTTTGAGGCGGCTCCGTGTTGCTGCTGGAGGAGTTTCACTGTTTCCCCTGTGGGTGTCCTGGTGGAGATGACAGAAATCAGGGACTGATGTATAGGGATGATAAACACCTCACGTGGGAAGAGCTGGTCCTCGCCCAGGACCTTGCTTTTCGTGAAAAAGGGCCCATGTGTTGCATGGGCAGAAGTGCTTGGGGTGTGATCCCGACCAGGCCGGGCTCAGCTGTACCTCTGGCCATGAGCTCTGAGGCAGAGCCAAGGAGCTGCGTGTGCCGGTGATTTCATGGACAGGCTGCCTGAGGAGCAACCCCAGGTGACCCTGGGGAGAGGACTGAATGTGGAGATGCAGGATCTGCCTGCAGGATCATGCTCCACACCAAGCACCATCACAGTGGGCTGGAGGAACTGTCTGCCAGCCTCCTGTTTGCCTTTCTCCAGCAGTATGAGATGCTGCTTCGTGCAGACCTCACAGTTTCACTGGGCTCTGTTGCTTCAATCAGTCCTGCTCTTCCCACTCCTGTCCCCTCCCTTTAAATATCTCAGTTTTAGGGTTTTCTCCAAACTGTTCTCTTGCTGGAGAACAACTCCCAGCCACCCCGCACAGGCACTGCTCTGCAAAGCTCCTCTGCCTGCAGACAGGTGGGGAAAACCCTTGTGTGGATGAAAACTGCTGGATGAGGCACGTTTGTAAAACCACACACTTACAAAGCAGGTCCTGTGATCTGCCTCCCTCCCATCTCTGCCTCTGTCAGGGCTCATCCCAAGCCAGGCAAGAGAAATGGGGTGACCAGCTCGGGGGGACGATGGGGAAAGCATGAGGGCTGAGGCAGGAGGGGAGGAGATGCCCATGCTGGTGTCACCACCAGCCTCCTCAGCATGACAGCAGTTCTCCTGCTGAGACGTTGCAGGCTGAGGTTTGGGAGAGGGGGAAACTCTCCACCTGCAGCAAGAGGATATTTCAGGAAAGGCTTTGAATATTTAGCAAAGAGGTATCTCCACTGGCCTGCGGTCAGCCACTGTGAGACAGCACAACCCCATTATCCCCTTCAGAGCAGGATGCAAATGATGCTCAAGGCCACTGCACATCTGTGCAGGCCAAAGGGGTGTCAAGGGGTGTGGGGGGGCTCTGGGATCAGTGGGTGCCCCCAGGGTGACCAGGCTGGGTTCCCTTTGCGATGCTGATGATGCCCCACAGAGAAGTTAAACAGAAATGTTGTGTTTGCACTTGCCTGTGAAGCTGCTTTTGCCGAGACGTGACCTCTGTCAGACCTGAGCCAAAAGGGAAACTGGAGTTCCCTGTCTGACGCCAGCGCCCGTCGCAGGCAGCTGCCAGTCCCCTCCTGCCTCCCGGGGGGGGTGAGCACCCGCTTCTGTCCCCACATCCGAGAGGGACAGACACTGCAGCCCTGGAGCAGGGAAACCTTTGGCCGAGGTTTGCCAAGAGCTGCCCTCGGCGGGGATGGGGGTGTGGGATTGAGCTGCCCAAGGTTCACTTTCTCTCTTCACATTTCGACTTCCCCAACGGGATCACTCGGCAGCAGAGCCCAGCACAGCCTCGCTCTACCCCTTTGGGGCTCAAGCACTTGCCCTGGCCACTGTTTCCCTGTGTGGATGCAAGACCCTTCCCGAGGGTCCTGCAGGCTCCTGCTGCCCCACAAACCTCAGCACAGCCCAGGAGCACTGAGCGTCTGCTTGACACCCAGCGCCATCCCAACATTTTGGCTCTAGGGACCTGCACTGAAAAATTCTTTTTGGGAAACACCACTGCACGTTCAGCCAATGTATGAGGAGAGGAGATTGGGTTTCCCATCCCATTGGGGTGGCGACAAGTGATGGGTCCGGTTTTGCCGATGCGCGGCGATTTTCCAAGGCAAGAAACCGCTTTCTGCAGCGTTTGCCTGTTGCAATAGTGCTTTGCTCAGCACGTGCAGGAGGATTTCCCTGCGCCTTGGAGCTCTGCCCAGGAGCCCTTCCGTGACAGAACTGCTCCAAGCGCCTCTCCTTGCAAGTAGAAATCATAACGTGTTTTTCTGCGTCCGTTGTGCTTTTCTCGTCGTCATGTGCCTTTCGGTTCCTCTTTTCGCCATCCAGACGTTTCCCCTTTTTCTTTCCTTTGGAATTTTTTTTTTTATTTCTCCCCCTGTCTCGTTTTGGGGTTTGGAGGTTCGGCACCACCCCGGGATCCGGCGGCACAACCGTGGGACAGGCACTACCCAGGGCCCTGGCGCTCCATCCTTCCCTGCGTGGTTTTGGCTGCGCTGGGCTCTAGGGAAGGGCCATCCAGGGGGTCCCAGGAGCCCCATGAAACACCTGCCACGACTTCACCCACCTGCCTTCCATCGTGGGGAATGGACACATGGGAGATGTCTCCAGCTAAAAGAGTCCTCGATCCCCGTAGGATCTGGCAGGCGGCATCACACCTCCCTAAAACTCCTCCGAAACCCCCGAAGAGAAACTGCCATGAACTCCAACAGCTCTGAACAAAGCCCAGTGTTTCCAGTTGTGCTATCCACCTTTGGGCATTTTTGGAGGAGATGGGATGTCCTTAGGTGCTCCATAACCTTTACATGAATAGTTCCTTTTCTCTGCATAAGCACATTCTTAAAGGAGCGTTGGGCTTTCATTCTCCACTTACTCCAACCGTCGGACTTCTCTGTTCACTTGTTTAAATCAAGCATAAAGCTCTAACTGTTCTTTGAATATTTATGACTAGTTTTTATCTCATGCCATGCATACAAAACATACTTGATTTCTTTCCTAAAAGTTTTTTCAAGTGCAAAGTTTTAAAAACATGTGGCTTTTATTGCAGGCAGGAATGAATAACAGCATTCCACCCATAACCACATTAAATGGAACAGTAATATTCATATGCGTAAGGGCAAAAGCTGCCTTGTTTCCTATTTGCAGTTGAACTCTGAAATTAATTAAGGACTAAAAGGATCTGACAGTCATTAGGATCTTTTAAAAGGGAGTGGAAGTGGCAGATGGGACCCACGCTCCGAAAAGCGCGGCCGTGCTATCAATAGCAGGGAGGATGTGAGCCCTGAACATGCTCCTCGTTGTCGGGGCTGTTGTGGGGAGAGGAGGATCGCGGTCCCGGCCGACGAAGAATGGCACTTTCGTGACTCCACAACCGCAGGATTCACGTCAGTGGCACTCGTGCTCCTCTAAGTCACTTCGCAGCTTTTGAAAGCCCCGGCTGGTCCCGCCGCTGCCGCGCGCGCTCCGGTTATTGGTGCTACACCCCGAGCACAGGGCGCCCGTCGGGGGCTGGTGCTGGGGAATGGGGGGTCCTGGATCCCCCTGGGAAACCATAAATTCCCTAATGGCAGCAGCATCACTGCTGATGCTCCACGGGGTGTGTGCACTTGGCTCTCTCTGGTCCGTGAGTGGCCAAGGATGCAGGTGTGGGTGGAGTGTCTCCCTGAGGATTCTGATTGGCATAAGAGGTGGCAACAAAACGTACTGGTATATATAGAATGGGGAGAACTGGGAGGACAGGTGAGCCCCAAGGCTGTATGGAGTGCCAACGGTGACTTCTGCAGCCATAGCCTTTTCTAGGCATTCAAATAATGAATAAAACCTGGCCCCAGGCAACCAGGTGGGAATCTCCAACTGATTTTCCCTGCTCACAGCATTTCGTGCCAGGATCTGAAACTCTTGCTAAAGCCCTCCTCGTCCTCCTCCTCTTCCTCCTCCTCTTGCTGCCCCAAGCAAGGATCTTGGGTGCCAGGGCTGCATACACAGACAGTAAGGTGGGTAACCACAGCTCCCATGGGGTTAATGGGTGTCCCAGCTCAGGATCCAGTCTCAAGCTGCAGCTGTGCCCTTGGAAGTAGGTGCTGAGCAGGGCCCCCCCCTGCAGGTATTGCCCCACCCCGGGGCACAGCAGCCTCCGAGCAGAGCCCAGTGCAGCCCTGCTGGAGTCGTCATCGGGCCGCTCTGGCAGCTGGTCCCTTGCCCAAGCAAAAGCTTCTCCTGATTTATGTCTGGGGCAGCCACTGCCTTTTCTCCCCCCCAGTTTCCCCTAATTTCTTCCCCTGGGCCCCGCAGCTTCCTCCCGCAGGAACCTCTGCCTCCAGCGCCCACAATTGCCCCGTGGGAGCCCGTTTTGGCAGCGGCACTCAGGGGTTAAAAATTGTCACCATCGTGCACCCCATTGGCCCCAGCATCTGTTGTTTGATTTATGAATGAATAGCACGCTCCCTCCCTGCATGCTGCTCTCAGATCCCCTTCCCTGAGCTACAAAATAGATCCAGACACCCGCATGGCCCTACTGAGTGCCGAGCTCCTGAGAGTTTGCGATGAATTTTTAATAGAAAGCTTCCTATAAGCCTCTGCACTCGCTGCTCTGCTGTCGAAACGAGTGGCTCTGCTGCTAAAGAGCAGCTCAAATGAATTAAAAACTACAGAGGAGCCTGTAAGGGGAGTAATCCCAGCGAGTAATGATTTAAAGAGCCGCTGACCTCCCTGCGATGTGAACAGTAGCTTTTAAGTATTTGTAAAGAGGCCCGTGCAAATCCCGGGTCTGATACTCTGTTAACCTCCTCGGGAGTGCAGGGAGGGTGGCAGAGGAATAATCCCCACGTGTCGACACCTCCTGGTTTGTGGAGGGCCAGAGCAGTGGGAGTTTTGCTGCCTGTTTGAGACTCTGAATCCTGCTGTGCTGGAAAAGGATAATTCAAATGAAAACTCATTCCTGTTCAGGCACGGTGCTGTGGGTCCCTGGAGCTCTGGGATGGCTTCTCTTGCATGAACACCTCCTGCAGAAGTAGCCACGGGGTTGCTTTGCTGGACTCTGCATCTCCAGAGGTCTCCAGGCAGTTTGGGGTTGTGGGGAGCCTGGGTTGTCACTGCTCTGTGGTTTGGGTCTCATCTTATATTGCTGCAAGTCAGCAGCTGGCTTTGTACCTATGTGCAGGGCCGTGCTGTGGGGTATGGGGGTGACTCTGCATCCCACCACCCTGAAGTCAAGAACAAGTCAGGGTGGGAGGTCAGAGGGTGGTGGAGAAAGTGGGTTTTGGGGAAGGAGCAAGACATGGTACTCAGCACACCTGTGATTACATCTGTGAGTGACTCAGGGTCATTTGGATAGTGCTTTGAGGAATCAAGGTGTTTTATTCAGTGGCCCCTCCAACAGGTTGCTCCCAGTATAAAAAGGGATTAGACAAATTTTTGGATGGCAGAGCTGTGATACAGCCACTGGATAAAACAGAGAAGGCAGGGAACGATGAGCATCCTGCTCCAGGGAGGCAGCTCAGTCCTGCTGGGACCCAGCCCAGTCCTGCAGGGGCCCAGCCTAAAATCACCCCACGGCTCTTGCAGGGCCCGTGAGGTGACACCCACCCCCCGCAGCTCCCGGGACTGGGCGGTGACAGGTAACACCCCCAGGGCTGTGCAGAGCAGAGGTGGGGGAACTGCGGGGTCTGTTTAGCAGCGGGAAGGGGCAGGAGAGGCACCGGTGCGGGGGCGTCAGAACCCAGAGCTGTGCGGGGCGGGATGGAGGGTGTCAGCATCGCGGAGGGTGTCAGCACCCCGGAGGGGTCAGCATTCCGGGCCGGTGTGGGGGTGTCAGCGGGCTGGGGGCTGTCAGCATCCCGCCCCATCCCATCCCATCCCGTCCCGTCCCTCCCCGTCCCGCCCCGTCGCGGAGCCCCGGCGCCAACCAGCGGCCCCGCCGCCGCACTGCAGCGCTGCCCCGCACGCTCCCTGTGCCCCCCCGACCCGCTCATCCCTCCGTGCCCCCCACATCGGGGGGCACAGAGGGGGCACCGGGATGGGACGTGCCCGAGCCCCGGCAAACCCCGGCCCCGCCCGCAGCTCTGCCCCCTGCTCCCGGGTTTCTGCGGGTCACCCCGCGCTGCTGAACGGGGGGCGAAAAATAGAACTAAACTTTCACCTAAAAAGGGCAGACTTGGAGCGCCGGTAACGGCGGGGGACGGCCCGACACGCGGGGCTGGCTGGGCTCGGAGCTGTGCCCGGCGGCGGTTCGACGGCCCCGGTTCGCCCGGCGCGGATCGCGGGGGTGTCCCGGTGTAACGCGGGGCTGAGACGCGGGAACCGCCTCTCCTCATAATGGAAAAAAAATATACATACAAAATATATTTTTTCTTCTTCTTCTTCTTTTGGAGAAACACCGTTTTTTTCTGGGTCTTGCGCAGCCCGGCCCGGGCTCGCTCCTCCGGGCACCGCGGCTTGCGGGGGAAAACGGGTCATTACTTCGCGGAGGGAGTTCTGGAAAAAGAGGGTGTTTTTTGGTGTTGGGGTTTATTTTGGTTTGTTTTTGAGGAGATTTGCGTTTTGCACCGTGCAGCGCGGAGCCGGGAACGCTGCGGCCCGGCCGGCTCCGCTCTCGACGGGCCGTCCCGGTGCCCAAACAGCATCAGGCTGAGCTCAACCCCGGGGAACAGCCGGGCAGGACGGGCAGAGGAACCTCCACCTCCGCCCCGGTGGTTCGGGCAGCCGCCTTCGTTGTGTTCCCGCAGCACCGGTGGCTTCGCCGCGAATTTTCTCGCCAACGATTCCGGCCGGAGCCGCCGGCCCTGCCCGCAGCCGCAGCCCCGAGGGAGCCGCCGCGGGACGGCCGGGGATCGAGGCGGCTCTCAATTTTGGGGAGTACGTCGGGCGGAGGTCGGGCATCCGCGGTTTTCAGAGCAAGCCATGGGGTGAACCTCCTCCGGCGGTGGTCCCCGGCGGTCCCCGGCGGCTCCCCCCGTCCCGCCACGGCCGAGCCCACGCGGGGGCCGCGGGAGCGCTGGGGGGTCGGGGGACGTGCTCGATCTGCAGCTGCTCCGCGCTGCCGCGGCTGCGGCCCCAAACCGGCCCCACCGCACCCCAAAACCTGCCCCGGCGGCCGCCAGACCCCACCGGGGCCCCGACGTGCGGGGGCGTGTCCTCCCCGAGCCCACGCCTCTTTTCATGGAGGCCACGCCTCCTTTCAGTATTAACCACTCCCCTTTCGCGGTGACCACGCCCCTATCCCCGCGGGAGCCTTGCGATGGGCGGGGTCAGGGGTCTCCCGCCGGCTCCCCATTGGCGGGGCGCCCCGTCAATCAGAGCGCGTCCCGCCCCCCCGCGGCGCCGGCAGTAAATACGGTACCGGGCGGCGCGGCGGCAACTTGGGAGCGGGGTGCGGGACGAGGCTGTGCCGGGGCTCCGGGCGGGACCCACCGCAGCCAACCCACCGGGGACGAGCCCCGGCGCCGCGCGGGAGCCGACAGAGCCCGCACCGCTCTCCCCCTCCGCCGAGGACGGCGGTGTGCCGGCACGGAGCGAGGCAGCGCGGGGCTCTGCCGCCGCTGCCCCCGCCGCTGCCCCGCCGCAGCCGGACTCCTCCTCGTCGTCCCCCCCGGGCCGCGGCGGCTCCCTGACGCCCGCCGTTGTGATGCGTATTCCCGTAGACCCGAGCACCAGCAGGCGCTTCACACCCCCCTCCACGGCCTTCCCCTGCGGCAAGATGGGAGAGAACAGCGGGGCGCTGGGGGCCCCCGCGCCGGGCGCCCGCGCTCGGCCCGAGGTCCGCTCCGTCGTGGATGTACTGGCCGACCACGCCGGAGAGCTGGTGCGCACCGACAGCCCCAACTTCTTGTGCTCCGTCCTGCCGTCCCACTGGAGGTGCAACAAGACGCTGCCCGTCGCCTTCAAGGTAAGTCGGGGGGCTCCGACGGCTTGCGACCCGCTCGCCCCTTTTCCCTCCCGCTCCCTTTCGCTTAAAAATCGCTCCTGACATCACCGCCGAGGGAGCGCGGGTTATTATTTTTAATCAAATAGCCCGGTTTATTATTTTTAATCAAGTCTCCGCATTGCCCCGCGGTCACAGCATCTTAGATATTCCGTACAGTTAGGAGCTCTCAGGCAACTTTGAAGTTTAATGAGACGGAGGTTAATTACTTTCCTGGGAGAGGGAGAGCGAGGCAGGGAAGGGAGATCTAATCTGCCAAAAAAAAAAAAAAGTAAAGCGAAGAGCCGAAGCCCCGGTACCGGGTTGCGCTGCCCGGGCTCCCCCGTTCGCGGGACGGGGCGACCCGGTGGGGCACGCCCGGACCGGGCATCCCCCGCTGCACCCGCGGGGGAACGGGGCTGGCCGGGGGGAGCCGAAAACCTGCCGGAGGAGCGGCGAGGGGAGCCGGGCAGGACGGCAGCGGAGTCCCGGGGTGCCCGGCAGGGGTGAAGGGGGGTCTAAACCGGGTTTCCCCCCGGCCATCCCGGCACTGGGAGCTCCGGGCGCTGCTCCCCGAGCAGGGGGGTCCCTTCTCCGCCAGCCGGGCCGGCTCCCGGCGCCTCCCCGGGCCGGGCGCGGAGCTCCGGGGCCTCGGTCGGGGCAGCCCCGCGCTCGGCGGCGCTTTATTTTTTTTTTCCCCGAATCCAACAAAATAAAACCACGAACCCCTCAGACGGGGCCTGACCCCCCCTTTGCCCCTTCCCCGCGGAACCCCTTTCTGCTTTTAACCCTTTTTTTAGCTCATTTCCCCCTTCCCCCTCCGATTTTTCAGCCTTCCTCGGGGGCTCGGATTGCTTTTGGTTTTGCTTTGGGGTTTTTTTTGTGGGGATTTGGGGGGGGGCGGGGGGGTAGGGCAGGTTGGGTTCGATCTAGGTTAATTTTAGCTTAAAATCCTCTGGCCCTGCCCTAGGTCGTAGCCCTCGGAGATGTTCCCGATGGGACCGTGGTCACGGTGATGGCGGGGAACGACGAAAATTACTCGGCGGAGCTGCGCAACGCCTCCGCCGTGATGAAAAACCAAGTAGCAAGATTTAACGACCTCAGATTTGTTGGGAGAAGCGGCAGGGGTAGGTACCGGCCAGGAAATGGTTGGCCTTTTTATTTGACTTTTTAGAGGGGAAAAAAAAAAAAGAAAAAAAGAAAAAATGTTGCTTTTTTTTTTTTTGCTATTTTATCTTATTATTTTTATTTTATTTTAAGTTTTTATTTTATACGTTTATTTTATGATTTTATTTTATTCTGTATTCTATTTTGGTTTTAACGGTGGTTTCGTTGGCGCGGGCTAGGCAGGAGAATCCCCTCAGCCCCAAAGTGGTTCCCGAGCGATGGGAGGGATGCGGGAAGGATGAGGGAGGGATGCGGGAGCAGCCCCAGCCCCGTCGGCAGTTCTGCCTCACTCCTTCCCGGGGTCGGCTATGGGCGATGCGAGGGCGAAAAAAATTTTAAATACACATCTAAATATACATAAATATTAGTAAATAAATACATAAATAGAACCGAGGCAGCCCGAGCCCAAATCCTCCCCGGTTTCTCTCATCAGCAGGGTGCAGGAGGCAGCGCTGTGTGCTCGGTGCCTCCCCTCCACCGCGAAATGTGCTCAGGGGCAAAACCCACCTGGCGGCTCGTTTTTAAATAGTGAAAATCAAGTGTTTAAAAATAGCCCAGAGCTCGGCCTGACGGGCTGGCAGCGGGTGAGGGTACAGCAGGCTCTGCTCCGCGGGGAGCTGGGGTTGCTCCGGAGGGGGGTTTTTTTGCACATTTTCTCCACGCTCGTCGCGTGGAAAAGCGAGACAGAAATTTAACTTTCCGGGTTTTTCAAAACGAATCAGGCTGCGCCGCTGCAGCAGAGGGAAATAAATCCCCTGGAAATATTAAACACAGAGCCCTCCTTCCGTGCATCCCTCCCTGTACCTGAATTTCAGAGGGTGTAAATAGAATTTCAGCATTTCATCACCAATAAATGCTGCAGACCGAGGCACTTAATTCTTCATTTAAATCAAAATAAGAACACTATATTTTAATGGCCATATGGCAGCATTTTCTCAAAGGCTTCAAATGTATACACACAGTGTCAGATATATTTTGACTTCTTTGCATTAATTAAAAGCAGTGATGTTAGGAATTATTTGCATGTAATAGCTGTTTACTTGTTCCTCTTTATGAAACTTGAATAGTTTACATTCTTTCATACATTTCCTTTTTCCTGTTGGCTCCTTCTCCATGTTGCAGTTTCTTTAAAACTCTCCACTTAACTGGTTGCAGGTTGATGGATGGAAAATGTTTTTCTTTTATGAATTAAGCTTTCATTTCTGTAATCAATTATTCTCTTAGGCTCTTTTCTTTCTGGTTGGGTTTTTTTTTTTTTTCATCCCTGCACAAATTTCCAAACTGAATGCAACCCAATCTCAGCTTGACTCTTGAATTCATTATTAACTTGCTTCCTCTGCACTCCCAAGCTCTGAATTAACAGTAGTTTAGTCTCAGAAAGCCCTTGGGTGAATAATCTCCTTCCTCGGGCAGAGTCCTGACAAACGCTCATTACAGCAGTGGAAACACCTCCGCTGCCTCTAACGGGTGGAACTCAAGTGCTTATTATTTTAATGGGTTTTTTTTTGTTTTGTTTTTACATATTCTTGTGGGATGAGGCTTTGTAACATTCACAGAGAAACAATCCCATCAGGGCTCCCTGGGGCTGGTGTGAAGGCGGCACAGTGGGGTTTTCTCCCAGCGTGGAGCGTGGATTTAGTTCCCCGTGTCCAGCCGTGCTTTCCCGGCACGGGGCTCTTTCAAACCAACTTAGTGTGAAAAAATCGTTCCTGCTGAATTTTTATTCCGGGTGTCACACTCTCTTTCCCCTGCTCGACTCAGCCTCTGACAGCCCGGTGCTGGTTTCCTTTATTCTGGCAGAAATCTGGATTCGCCACAGAATATTTTGCTGCAGCGGGGCTGTGTGTGTACAAACGTTTGTGGAAATCCAAAGGGAGGACGTGTGCACCCATAAACACCCCCCATCCAGCCTGTCCGTGTGCCTGAGCTGCAGGAGCCTGGAAAGCCAGCAGCAGCCAAGCTCTTGTTTTGAAAACATAGCTTGAAATGGTTCAGAATTGGGTATTTTTAGTGTTAATGTGTCTGGGATTATTCCCCGGCGCTGAGAGCTGGGAAGAGCCAGTCCCAACCCCTCCAGAAAAACCCGAATTCCCATCTCCATGACAAAGTGGGGAGAATGGCCAGTTTACCAGATTTTATGCTTTGCTCTAAAAAAAAGTAAATCGGCCCTTTTCTGCTCAGACTGTATAAAATGAAAGCTGAGGCCGGCGTGGTGCTGCGAGCCTTGTGCACCCCGTGCCTGCTCTCCCTGCTGGAATATCCCCCCGGAGCATCCCACGGAGCCATGGCTGCTCCCAAACCCACCCAGGAGCTGGGATCCAGCCTTAGCCAGCAAAGCTGGGGCACGGTGGGAACGAGCAACCCTCAGCCCGGCTTCCTGAGAAGGCGGGAAATGAGTAAAAATGATGCTAAGTAATAATTGTCATTTTCGATTCACGGGCGGATTTTTGAGAGCTGGTGAAGGGATGCGAGACTGGCTCTGGCTGGCTCTGTGCTCCGTCCTCCCTGAAAAGCAGGGAGGTTATTTCACAGGGAGAATAAAAAAATTTGAAATGGTAATAATAATAATAACAATAATAAATAAAATAAGCCAGCTGTGGTAGGGAGCTGGGCACGGAGCTGCCGGGCTCAGCTCTGGGGTGTTTTGCGTCTCACCGGCTGGATTTGCCCACACGCTGCCTGCAAACCCTTCCCTGTCCTCCCGCAGAATTTCCCAGCTGATTCCTCCTGGTGCTCCTCATCCTGCACTCTGGTTCTGCAAGTGCTTTGCCGAGAAATCCCCCGGTGCTGGTTGTTTTTTGCCGTGGCCGTGCAGGCGCCGGGAGGCTCCGAGCTCCGCAGGCTGCGGCGGCTCGGCTCGTCCGCGCAGGTTGGCAGCACGACTGTATCCCTGGGGATTAAAATTATATCGTTATATATATTTTTTTTTTTAAATTTTTATTTTTTTTTAACCCTCCCAAATGCTTCTTTTGGTGCAGAAAATGAGCTGAAGGTTTGTGCGTTGTTTAGTGCTGGTTTGAAAGCCGAGGTGAGGTGTGGATTCGTGCTTGCTGTCGGCTTTTAAGCCGGCATTTCCTCCACTTCCATGCTCCCATGGAGGAACTCTCCCACCTGGGATAATTGCAGGATGTTCTCCAGGGGAGATAACTGCATTTTTTCAGTTTACTCCTTTTTTTTTCCTTTTTTCCTTCTAACTGTATAAATGCTGTTTTGTTTGGTTAGGGGTATTCTTGGGTTCAGCTCTGTAGATAGATGATGGTCAGGATCTGAAAACCCCTGATCCTTTTCGGGGAAGAGGGAAAGGAGATGGCTTCCTACTGTATTTATTTGTGGAATGAAGGCTGGAGGAGCAGAAATCCATTGCATGGAGGTTTATGTCTTATACCCTGCTGGGGTTTAGGCTTCTAAAATACCTGACACTTTTGAAATGCCACAGGGATTGCTCTTGGGGGGTTGTTTAGAGTGGTTCGTGCAGCCTCCCTGCTTTACCCCAGTGATTCCTGAATCTTGGGAGGTTGCAGGAGAGCAGAGGCCCTTCCTGCAGAGAACTCTGCTCTCCCACAGCCTCCCCACGGGCTGGATATGGAGAGGGAGACAGCACCACAGTCAGGCAAGGAGAGGACAGAGGGGCTGGGATGAGGATGCCAAAGCTGTGGGAGATGAAGGGTTTGGGCTCAGGGTGGGCCCAGGGTGCAGGTGTGATAACACCCTCCCTGATGCTAAAGGTGTTTTCAGGCTGTGGATGGAACCTTGTTCTGCTGGGGTAAGGGGGGCACTTGTTTTCTTGGCTCCCAAGAGCTTTTCACTCAGGTTCCTGCTGGGAGAGGAGGACAGTCCCCACAGCCAGCAGGGCTGCCTGTCTAGTGGCCAAAGCTGGTGGCCAAAGCTGGCCAGATTCAGTTCTCATTTTGTAGTTTCCTATTTTTGGGCCATTTTTGGGCCACGGGTGTCCATATGGCCGAGGTCTAGCTCAGCTCCCCTCCAAACCTCCCTGCAGAGGTACATCCACAGGGCCGAGGCCGTGGATTCCCCTGCAGACCTGTAGACTGATGCCACCTCACCAGCTTGTTCTGGCAGGAGCACCCCATGGATACCAGGATCCCTTCACGGAGGGGATCCTACATCCAGCGCTGCGTTTCAGGGCCAGATTCCCACAGGAAAAGGGGAAGCATCTGAGCGGGAAAGCACCAGGAAGCTGCTGTGGGTGGAGGGGTCGATATGGGGACAGGGCAGGGGAGGTGGGGACAAGTGACTTTTCCATCCAGGAAGGTCCTGGCTCCCGCTCTGAACCGGGTCCAAGGCTCTCCCTGCTGCAGCCAGCTGAGCCCCAGCGGGAGCCGGCCGAGCTTTGTGCCTCGGCAATAACGTCTCATAAAATTAAATGATGTGTGTGTTGGAGTTCCGTGGATGTGGATATTTGTGTCTGAGCCTGCTCTGGCAGGAGCCTTTCTTTCCCCCCTGAGCTGAACCCACCCATGTGAATATCCTCATTTCTCCTGTTGTTTTGTTGTTTTTTTTTCCCTCCCCCCTACCCTCCTTAGGAAAAAGCTTCACCCTGACCATCACCGTGTTCACCAACCCCACCCAAGTCGCCACCTATCACCGAGCCATCAAAGTGACCGTAGATGGACCCCGGGAGCCACGAAGTAAGTGATGTGTTTTGTTTGGCAGCGCTGAGGAGTGTGGGGAGGGGGGATGCAGGGGCCCGAGTGCTCCGTGGCCAAAGGATGCAGGACACAGAGCCAGCTGGGGCAGCACATGTAGCCAAGGAGAGTGTTGGTGTGGCCAAGGGAGCCCAAAGCAGCGGGCACAGCTTGGCTCCTTGGACTTTCTCGGCACCGCAGAGCGTGGTGTGTGTCCTTCCCTGCCTCTTGCTCTCTCTGTGCTCCACATCCCATCTGGGAGGGATGGTTTTATAGCTCCTCATTGTGCTCCATAACCCGTTCGGAGGGATAGTTTTACAGCCCCGGGTTGGGATGTTGGGGAAATGCTCTGAGCTCCGACGGCAAAAACACAAAAGGCTCCAACCTGGCGCCGCACAGGGTGTGCTGGGGGGCGGTGATGGAGCCAGAGGTGCCTTGCTCAGCTTCATTGGCTGATTGCTGCTTTTTAAACTGAAAATGGTCGCAGGTTCCCTCCGTGCTGAGCTCGTATTTGCCTGTCTGTCGGAGAGCACCTTCCCCTTTGGTTGGTGGTGGTTTCGCTTTCGGGCCGTCAAAGGCTGGGGCTGGCAGCGCCGGCGGCCGGGGGCTGAGCTGCTGGAGAAAACCAAAGGCACGGTGCGACCGCAGAAGCGTCTGTGTTCTGGTGGAGGAGGCTCTCCCGGGTGCAGGATGGTGCCTCGTGGTTGAGGGAGGCTCTGTGAGTCGCCCTCGCTGGGTTGGTTTTCGGCGCCGGGCTGGTTTGAGCTCACCTTGGCGTTCCCAGCGATCCGAGGAGCGCGGGGAAACGCTCTGGAGCTGTTGGCTGGAGGAGTTTCCTCTTGCCATGAGTATTATTTGCTCTGTGGGACCCCCTGCGTGGTGGGATCTCGTCCCTGGGGGCTTCATCTCTGGCTTCAGGCTCTGGCTTTGCCTTCCTGCTGGCTCAGCACCACCCCAGGGACTATAAAGCTGAGTTTGTTCCCTTTGCGTGTGAAGCTGTCAGTGCCCACATTGAAGGGAAACGGTTTGATCCTTCTAAATGTGCCTCAGAAAATATTTTCTGTTGATGCTGTCGTGTGGCCATCGGTGCCCCTTGATGTCAGGCCAGGTGGAGGCTGTTACCTCGGCGAGGGGGTTTGATTTGCATCGGGGTTTGTTGGGTTTTCTTCCCCCTTCATTTTTATTTCGGAGCGTGAGTGGCTTTATGGGAGCCTGTTGAGCTGCTGGCTGGATTTACCAAGCTGGAATTCAGTTGTGTTTTTTTTTTTTAAGCCAGAAACACAAGACAGGTCCCTGGTGTGGGTTTGCAGCCATCAGCACCCGTGGGTCGTGGTGGGTTGAGCTTGGGCTCAGCCCGGGGCTGGGAGGGGAAAGCAGGCAGGGGCTGGGCAGGGAATTTCACAACTATTCCAGGTCAGGAATAGAAACCAGGTCTCCTGACTCCTGGCTCAGCCCCTTATCAGCTGCATCAGATCGCCTTTCTAATAATAATAATAATCATCAGGAATACATAAATAATAATACAAGGTGAGATAGTTACTACTCTTGGCGTTTGGTTTGACTTCACCGATAGCCAGCGCTCGCCAAACCCCTGTGAATCACACCCGCTCCTCCTGAATTTCAACATCCCTCCCCAGAGCTCCCCAGCTTTAATTTAAATTTTCTGATATGGAGGGGGAGGCTCCGTGGCCGGGCAGGGAGCTGGGGGGGCCGAGGGCGCACTCACCCTGTGCTTCTTTGTCCTGGGGCCGTGCCTTTGTTTGGCAGAATTAGGCAAAAACCGAGGATGGAGCGGCTTGTCCTGGCTCAGGCTTGGTGTGCCCGAGGGATGCCTTCCCTGGGACCCGGCCCGGGTGCAAGGTCAGCAGTTTTTTGCTTTTTTTTAAATTTATTTATTTTTTTAAAAAATGACTTGTGGACCTCAAAACGTGCTGGCAGTGCCGGCTCCTTGAGGAGATCTGCGTGGTGTTTATTTGCTGCTTATGCCCTTGTCTCGTGTGGACCCCAAAGGTTGATCTCTCCCCCATCCCTGTACCACCCTCCCAGCCCATAAATTACTGATTGAAGAAGTTTAGACTCCAGCTGTGGTTTTTTTGGAATTTGTTTCAGATGATCATAGATTTGTTGCCAGTAAAGGTCATATTTTGACTCCCAGTTTGACCTAGGGCTTAAATTCATCATTGATGAAAATCCAGTGTCTTGCACTGGAATAAAAAATAATAATAAAAATCTCTTTTTTTTTTTTTTTTGGCCAGCCTTCGGTTTGCAGTTTCTGATGAACACGAAATTAAAAAAAAAAAATATTTAAATAATGCCCCTTGCCCTTCCCTCCCTGCAGTCCTGTGCAGGAGCCCTTGCTGTGGAAATTACCAGCTGTGAAGTGATCCAGGCTCACTCCTGGAAAGCTGGCGTGGTTTTCCTGGTTCACCTGCCACTGGGTGGCTCTCTGGCACAGCACCCCTGTGTGCCAGCACCCACCTGGCTCCCCAGGTGGCATTTGGAGCTGGTACAGCCCTGGTAATCCCCACCTTTGGCCAAACACCATGGCTTGTGCCGCTCTCTCCCTTGTTTGTCTTTGCGAGGAGAGAGCTGGCAGAAGGAATTGCAAACTTTATGTGTGTATATGTTATAAATACACTCTGTAACATACATACATGCGTAGATATATTTTTATATGTGTGTGTGTGCAGAAAAAAAGTCGGGTTTTTCTCCCTTTCTTGGCTGCAAGCAAGTGGGACGTGGTGGGTGTTGGCTCCTGTCGTGCAGGATCAGCGCTGGCCGGGGCTGGAGGCTGGATGTGGGGCTGGTGGGGCAGGCAAAAAAGCACCCTTAATGTGGAAAGAATTGGCCATTTGTCTTGGTATCCTGGGAAAGCCCTGGGCATCATCTCCTCCGATGCAGTGAAATTCCTCCAGCAAACGTTCTCGTGGGGTTTTTTGGGCCAGGAAGGCGGCTGAGCTCCACGCCCCAGCTCCGAGCATCCCATTCATCTTCCACCCCTGTCCCATCGCTTCATCTCAGCCCTTGAGCGAGTCTTTTAACTCAAGCCGTGCCCAGAAAAACTTCTGAGGAGTTTGGAATGGGGTTGAGATGGGTGAGAAACTGCAGGGGAGCGGGTGACAGGCAGGGCCCAGCACGGGGCCGGGGGTGAAGCTGGGATGGAGGGACCAGGAGAGCTGGACCCTGGAGTTGGAGATGCTCCTTTGAGGGATCCCCAGCCAGTGTGGAGCTGATAACAGTGGTGGCTTTGGCTGAGCATCCCCTCCAAGGTCTCCCACAGTCTCCTTCTGAGTGCCCTGCTCGCTCTGAGATCTTTCTTCCCTGTGCTCAGGCTCTTTCTGGGTTAGATCTGGAGGGGGAAAAAGGACATTCTGTCAAGTTGGCACCTTAGCTCTAAACAAATAGCACAGCGGGTGCCAAGTGTTGACATACTTTGTACAAACAGGAAGTAATAAAATATTTGAACTTCCTGTGGAATTTCCTTCTTTTTTCCCCCCCCTCTCTGCAGCTCTGTGTTTAGCAAGAGCCCGGCTCTGGAGAGCTGCAGCCCTGGTGCAAAGCCCTGTCGCATCCACAGCTGCTTGCAAAATAATCCACAACAGGCAGAACATGGAAAAATGAATAGCTGGAAGCTATACAGGGATGTTTAGTCTGTTCCTGGGTAAATGGGAGCATCTCCAGGGCCTCCCCCATCACACCCACCTGCTGGCTGCCTTCCCTTTCCCTTCCCTTTTCCTTCCTTTCCTTCCCACTGCTCTCACCTCCTCTGAGACCCGCGGGCAGGATGTTGCTGTTACCGAGTTGCTTCCCAGCTATCCCTTGCAGCTCCAGCCCCTTTTCTGCCCATCTCCTGGGAACTCTTGTGCAAAGTCTTTTTTCCCCTCTAAATGCTTTTTCCCCCCTTTGATTTTTTTTTTTTTCCTGCTGCCATTCAGTGTTCTTTAACCTCTCTCCCCCTTTCCTAAATCTCCTTTGCCCTTAACCCCTTCTTTCTGGTTTCCACCCCATCCCTGCTGTCCTGGTCACTGTGTTGAGGAGCAGAGGGAGACCAAGAGGATTTGATCCCCCACAGGATCCCTGTGTCCCCCCTTGTTGCCTGCTCAGCCACAGCAGCACAGCAGCAGGTTCTTGGTGTCTCCTGCCCTGTTCGTTTTTGGTGTGTGCGTCAGAGATTTGGTGCTTTCAGTCACGTCCCCTCTTTGTGCCGCCACAATAAGTGACAGGAACGTGTCCCCATCCCGCAACATCTGCTGGCTTGGACCAGGAGAAGGGAGCTTGGGGCGAGAGCACTTCATATCCCCTCTCCCACCATGTTGTCCCTGCAGGGATTTTCTGGCTGGGCCCCATCCTGACCCTCTGGGGTCACTTTTCCCTCCCCAAAGGCTTCTTGCCCCAAAAGGCTCCGGCTGTCCCCGAGCTCCCCTCGCACTGCACGTAGCCAGGGGGTGGAAAGGCTTCTCACCTCCCACACCAATGAGTTGTTTCCAGGAACAGCCATTTTTTTTTTTTTTGCTTTCATACTTTTGAGAGCCTCAGCTGAGTGAGGGTTTCCCTCCCTGCCTCCCACGAGAGACGTCAGCCCCGAGCCCCAGCCCGGCCCCGCGCTCTGAGCTGGGAAATGAAGAGTTTGGGACGTGCAGAGGGTGGAAACCCCCTTGTGTGAGGTGTTTGTGGCATCTGTGTCCCTGGGGTGCTGGCAGTCGGTGGGCACAAGGCCGTGTCTTGGGTGCTGGTTTCCCTTAAGCACCCCATGCACTGGGCACTCTTGGCCTCAAGCATGTAAAAAAAAAAAAAGGCAAAAAACTGGGAGAAAGATTGACTGGAAAGGGAAAATTCTTGTCTGTAAATCCAGCCTGGAGAGGGCTTGGCCTCTGTTAATGGCAGTGTGCTGGGGTGACTGCGGGAGGAAGGTGCCTGTGGCCCTGGGTGCCCCCAGCCCTGTGCTGGGACATCTCTTCCAGCAGTGTTGGCCGACTGGGAGCCCGGGAGGAGAAAGGGTTGTATCAGCACTTCATGGGATGACACAGACCTGGCTGGGGCTCCTCTGCCCATCTGGAAGCCGTGGTGACAAAAGCAGGGCCCCGAACCGCCCCATCCAGCCCGGGCACACCTCGGCCCTGCTGCCCACACCCCGTATCTCACCACCTCCATCTCTGTTCTCATCCCACGCCCAGCACCAGCCCCGGCTCCCCGAGTCGTGGTGTGTCTGCAAACCACCTTTCTCACTTCATCCATTTATTTATTTATTTATTTATTTAGTTGAGGTTCATCTCAATCCATCTCTCTCGGGTTCAGAGGACTCTGCGCCGCGAGGTTTTGTCGTAGAATCACAGGATGGTTTGGGTTGGAAGGCACCCTAAAAATCACGTAGTTCCAACCCCCTGCCATGGGCAGGGACACCTTCAACTAGAAGGTGTCTTTTTTTCCCATTTATTCTTAGTGGATGCTCCAGTCTGAGGCCAGAGAGAAAAAGGAAGGACAGCACCATGCTAGCAAGGCAAGTGACCCCCCTGCACCCTCCCTGTCCCTCATGGCTGTAGATGAGTCTGAGATTTACCACCCAGAAACATCAAAACTGAAACCCTGTTTTATTCAGGGAAGGAAAAAGAGGTGCAATATTGCACCCTGTTAATCCAAATCAGCTCCACAGAGACCCCAATGTGATGCTGACAACTAGACACCCCAGGCATCCCCTATAAGAGGGTGCTCCCTAATTCCGGCCTCCAAGTCGACCTGCAGATTTGGGCAGAGGGTGTGAGGCTGAGCAGGTAGATTTTCCAGGCTGCTCTGGGAGGGTTCAGTGCTTTAATTTTGGGATGGTTGCATGCATGGAGGTGGTCTGTGTGTCCCCCCCATTGTGAGCCACCACCTTCTCTGCTTGTTGCCAGGCTGGACCCCCAACCCAGACCCACTCCCTGCAGCCCCAGTGTGCTGGGGATGTTTGTTTGCAGGCAACAGCAGCTTTGCCCAGAGCTGAGGTCGAAGAGCTGAGTCAGCCCCTCCACACTCGAGCAGGGCTCGGATTTGGGGTTTTTGGTGGCAGGGGCTTCCCTCTGGTGCAGCCTTCCAGGCTCCTGTTTGTTTTTCCTGGGATACAGCAGCCCTGGGCAAACTCAGTTCCTTTAGCACCATCCCATTTTCATGCTTTAATGGCTTAAATGCCATCAAAACTACTAAATGCTGTGTTTAATGTTTCGCAGAGTTGGTTATTTCTGTGCTAAGTTTTGGGTTGTGATGTCCTAAAAGCAGTGGTGATCTCTGGAGGGACTTCTGACTCCTTGGGAATTGCTTGTAACGCTGAGGGCTTCCCTGATTTGTACCATTTTGAGGGGGAAAAAAAGGAGAAAAATATGAAACAGAAACATTCCTGCTACCTTTCAGAAAAGTGGCTGATCCATGAATTCACCCACCACGCTCTGGCAGGGCTGGGAACCCCCTGGCAAAACTGCTCCCCAGCCCAGTGGGGATTGTGGCTGTCCCATTTCAGGATGTTTTGTCCCGTGGACCTGTGCTCTGGGGAGGATTTGTGTTAAATCCACACTGTGCTTTCTCCTCAAAAGGGGAAAAAAAAAAAGGTTGTCTCATGGTTTTGTTGATTTCAAGCAATTTTGAGAGGAGACAGAGAGTTGGAAGAGCTCTGCAGGGCTCGGGAGCGCTTGGGATGATGCACTGTGGCCCTCTGGGACGCCAGCTCCATGAATCTGGAGAGGGGGAAACAAAATCTGCAGCTCTCCCATTCCTGGGACACAGGGAAATCGGGATCTACCCAGAGGCTAAAATAGCTGAGGATGAGGAAGAGAGAGTAGGGCAGTGTGGTGGCATTATGGGACGGGAGCCAAAGAGGAGCAAGGGCAAAATGATCCCCTGTTCCTATATTCCTATGGGCAATTTTGGGACCTCGAGGCAGAGACAACCCTGTATTTTCTGTGCCTTTCGCCCTCAGAGGTTTGATATGGCTTTGGCAAGTGCTTGGAGAAGAGAGAATAAATTATTGGAGGGTCTTGTGCTTCTCAGAAGCTCGAATGGAGACTCGGGATGGGGCTGCGTCGTGCCAGTATTGTACAATTTCAGATCTTTATCTTGGCAAAAAGGCTCCTCGTGGGGCTGCGTAAAACTTGAGCTTGAGATGTTTCTGTAATTAAAAGCAGCCTCGGTGCTGAAGTGCTCCCGTGGGGTGATAGTTTTGGGTATTATTCTGGTCTTTTGTTTTATTCCCCTGCTTGTCCTTAGCTAGAAATAAATACACAGACAGTTCCCAGATTGTCCGGGAATTAGAAAAAAAATAAAGGGGAAATGGCGAAGAAAAAGGAAAAAATAAGGGGAAAAAAAAAAAAGGCAACAAAATCAATCAAAGATCATTTAAATAAATAAATGATCTCCCACTTCCTGGACAGTTATTTGTCGATGCAAAATTGCTATAATCTCTTCTAATTTAATACTCGGTGCTTGAAATATGCTGATTTCCCATTTCTCGAGACCTGTCCCCTTCCCTGGGGAGGAAGAGGAGGAAATCCTGAGTGGCACTTTCTCGCTTCCCTATAACTCTGCTCTGGATGTGCTGTGGCCCTTTGAGACGGAGATTTGAAGAGACTGCACGGGCTCTGTGTGCCCACCTGGGAGCTTCAGCATTGCTCCTGCTGGTGAGGGACCTGCCCTGGTGCTGCCCCGTGGTGGTCCTTGGGGCGGTGCTCTTGGAGACATCAGGCTAATTCCAACTGTGCTCCAGATTTTGCCAGAGGGAGCCCGTTCGGGTCTCAGGGGTCTCTGCTTCTCCCTGCGCTGATCCAGCCCTGCCAAGGGCCCTCCTTGAAGGAGAAAAAGAACTTTGGGTGAGTCTAGGCTCTTTGACATGTCCTGAAACAAGGCAGGCATGGAAGATCCTCAGTGGGAATGCAAGGTATTGTAATATTTTAGCTTTAGTGGTGTTTTCTCTGCCGTCCCTCCAGCTGCTGTTGGTGTTGTTGGTGCCCGGGATGGGGAACTTGCATGGATGGTGTCTGAGAGCTGAACCCACCCTGTGCCTTCTGCACAGAGACTGTTCAGCTCCATCCCACCCTTCCCTGATCCCATTTGCTCTTTGGGTGGTGACAAATGGAAAGCAAATGCTGGCTGGGGTGAGGTGGCACAGCATTGGTGCCATCAATGGACGTTCCACCGGGCAGCTCGCGTGGGGCACAATGCACCACTTGATCTCATCCTTCATCTCCCAGATCCCTTAAAACCCCCCAAACCACCCCAAAAACTGGGGCCTCTGCAGTGAGTGGGCAGGCAGGAGGCAAAGGAGGGGGTAGAACCCGCATCCCCTGGCGTGTGGAGGATGCCCAAGGCGGTGGGGCAGCAGCCGGCCCTGGGGTGGGAGTGACGAGGAGACGCCGGCGAGGCTCGGGGCTCCCCAGCTCATGCAGGAGCCTTGGCAGATCGGTACTTGCTGCACAGGAGGGTTTCTCTGTTTGTATTCCCATCACTAATGTGTTTTGATCCCAGTGGGGAAATTTGCACCCTTTGGTATCTGCCGAGGCCGTCCGGGGCACCGCGTTCTGCCGAGGCAGTTCAGACGCTGTTGGTACACGCATGGAAGGCAATTATGTTAAAATACCTCCTCCTCTCATTCCTTACAGGCACTGCTAGCCAGTTAACCCCTTCAGGGGCCAATCCTGCCAGGACACAGCGAGGGGGAATCGGGGCTCAGCTCCTGGAGGGTGGATAAAAATCCTTCAGGGAGAAAAGCAGCCCGGCACTGGGTTCTGTGGGTCAGGCTGTGCAAGACCCTCAGCCCCCTGGGGGACGCACTTGCTCCTCAGCAGGTCATGGGGATGTCCTGAGGGACACCCAGGTGCCAGGGACCTGTGGAGCATTCCCTGGGGAGAGCAGAGCAGGCACAAAGGTTGCCTGACTGCCCTCCAAGCAATGGGTTTGTGTTGCCAGTGCCTTTGGTGCTACAGCTCGGGGCTGTAATCCTGCCTCAAAAGAAATAACAGAGCAACCAAAATTATATGGGCTCCGGTAAATTCACTCCCCTAATTATTTTATTTGCCACCTATAGTAAATTCCTCCTCTCCTTTATAATCGCCTGGTGCGTAATAACTTCAAAATAATTTTGCTTAAAAAATGACCAATATTTTCTAAGTGAAGCAACATTGGGAGTCAGAACAGGGAAATTATTTTTGCTTGCGTTCTACAAAGGAATCTTTGTTGGGGTTGGTTGCAACACCTCCTGCTTTTGAAAGCTTCGGGAAAACCCCAGGGCACGATTCTCGGCTGGGCTGGAAGAGCCATGCCTGGTCCTGGCTTTGGAAGTAAACCAAAGTCGGAGAAGTGGGCATTGATAATGTGTTTGGAGGAGATTAAATTGGGCAAAAGTATTGTCTGGTGGATGGGGGATATTTGGAGAACGAAGTTTCATTGAGGGTTTCTTCCAGGAGAAGAAACCTGGTGTGTTCTGCGCCGGGTTGTGCCAGGTGCTGTTCAAATAAACAGCAAAAAAAATTCCCTCTGGGTCCAAAGGGAGTGGGTTGGGATGGGATGCAGGTGACAGGACACAGTGGCACTAAAAAGGAATATTTGTGAGTGTTGCAGCAAGGACACTGGTGAGCGTTGCTCCTTCACACAGGAGCAGCATTTTGCCCCGTGCCTCAGTTTATAAAGCAGATCTGATTCCTGGTGGGCAGCAGGTGCTGCGCAGGAGGTTGTTGGTGAGGATTTGTCCTGCAGGAGCAGGGACTGCACATTGCAGGGTTATTAATACAGCGTGGCCCCGCTTCCCTCAGGCAGGATTTGGGAGCTCAGGAGGATGGAATGAAAGATCACGGATTGGAAAAGAGAGAGGAAAAAAAATAGTCAGTGCTAAAAGGCCAGTTTCGTTTCAGGGGAGATAACAGCTAAAGGACCAGAACTATCAAACAAAACCACAAGATCACATCAGATGTCAGGGCAGGACACATCTCGTTCCTCCCTCCTGAAAGGGCTTATCAGTGCAACCAATCACTTTAATGATGTGGCAGAGGGAGGAAGAGGATTTGACTCAGAGTGAGATGAAATTTAGTTCCTAAGACCCTTCTCTTCCGCTGCCGGAGACCAGTCACCTGTTCTGCAGTCAGCCACAGATAAATCATATCCTGCAGCGGAAGGTGCTTAGACATGATTTTGCATTATTTTCTCTTACTCTTTCCAGTGACTCTACAATCCATAGTGGGAGAGGGGGAGGGAGGGGAGGAAGAAGAGGGACCGAGCGAGCAGAGACATCCCCAGTGCCCTTCTCAGCATCTGAGGACGATGGCAGCGGGATGGGAACCTCCCCATCCCAAAACCAGATGTGGGAGCAGGCAGCCCCCTCGCCCGTGGTTAGCCTGTGCTGAGCTCTGCTCCTTTGGCTTTGAAGAGTAGCACTGCAGGGGGGATGAAGGTGCTGTGCAGGTAGTGTTGCTCTGGGGCTCCTCCTCACAGCTTTGCGCTGCCCGCGCTGGCAAAGCTCGTCAGGAGCTGTAATTATCCAGCATACCAGCCAGTCTCTGGAGATGGAGCTTGGAGCTCAATCCTGGGATCGGGGGATATTAGTATTCAAATGTCAGGGCTCGGCTCCAGCTCTGTCCTAGGGCAAAGGGGAAAAGCAGCGCTCAGCATCCTCAAACCTTGGGAAAGTTTGGGTCTGATCCGGGTTGTGCTGTTACCAAGGGCGCAGGCCTGGCTGGCAAAACGCTGCTCCCTCCAGTCGGCTGCTGCGAGGCCCTGCAGCGTCAGGCTCATCTCATCTCCATCAGCTGAACCACGGCACATTCCTTGCACAGGTCTGAACCCAGCAGCTGGTCCTCCCCATCCTGGGCAGAGTATCCTCAACCAGTGTCACCCGAAGGAATTTGATGTGCTTGCCCTAATGGAACAGGTTATGAACTGGGAAAAACCAGCTATACTGGTAGCACACAGCCCAAGTTGTTAGATAGCAGCATTAACTCGCTCCAACTGGCACCTCTCCACTGATCTACGGAGCGACGGCTTCTGAAAATCTGATCTCAGACGTGGCTGAGGCAACACCAGCTGGATGTCCTTGAGATCTGTCTGCTTCCTCCCCAGCACCCAGCCTGGAAATCTTTGAATCAGGGGTTTTGCCTAGTTCCATGAGAACCAGGAATGAATTCTGCCTTCCTGGAAATGGGAGCAACTGCAGAGAAGCCATCGGGGCGGGGGGGCTGGTGGTTTTTTTACCCTGCTGTGAAAGCTGCCCGGGTTCCTGCAGATGTGCACCCACCTGCTGCTTTGTGACACACGGGCTGAAATTCTCAGATCTGTAAATCACGACTTTTAAAGCCCCACCTAGTTCACTCTGCAGTCTCAGAGGGAGATTTTTCAGAAGTCTTTAAGGATGGAAAAACGCAGGAAAACACTGGTGGGGATTTTCAGCAAGGCACGAGTGGGATAAATGCTTAAACCTGATGAATTTTACCAATTGCTGAGAATGCCCCCAGCTTGCCCTGTGCTGTGAAGTGCTTTAAAAACCTTTACAAATCCAGAAAGACTCTGTCTCCACATTGAAACCCTGGGAATGGGGAGCCAGTGTCCTTCAGGCATTTGAACCGAAGTTGCGTGGAAATTTGGGTGTGATGTTCCCTTTGATTTGAACACGGGCCACATCCCCAGAGCTTTTAAAAGTGCTACCCTAGATTTCTGTTTAAATATCTGAATTAATGCCCTGCTTTTTTTTCCTTCCAGAGGGCTTAGCTTTGGAGTCTCCCAGTGTAACAAGTGGCCTCGACAGGATTTATCAGGCGCTGTCCCACTTGCCAGGGCTCCCATCACAGGGTGGGCAGGGAGAGAGGCAGAGGGACTTAACCCATGAGTGAGAGGAGATCAGGGGCTCGCAAAGCCTCTAATCAATACCAGCCTGCCTAGAACGAACATCTCTCCCACTGCTGGAGCTTCAGACACTAAAAAACCTACTGTAAATGCAACATATCTCTGTGCTTCCTGCCAGCTGGCCCGGAGCCAGCCTATTTCCTTCAAAAAGAGGGATATTTATTTTCATCCTTTTAGAAGCAGCCAATTCATCTCAGACCACCACCAGCTAAAAAAGCTTTATAAATTAGGAGCCGCCTTTTTTTTTCTTTTTCCCCCTAATTCTCTTCACTCCCCCCCCCAACCCTTCCCGCCCCCTTAAATATTATTTTCCTTTCGTTGTTCAAGTTGGTGTAAATCCTCTGCCAGGACATGCGAGCCGAGGCGCATTGCGACACACTCCCCTTTCTCTCCAAGCTGGAGAAAGACAGTAGCTGTAGTGTCTCACGAAAGCCAGAGGAAACCAAAGCAAAGCCCGGCCGTGACTGATTCTCCTTCCAAATGGCGTAAGCAGGCCAACTTCAAACATGTGAATAATGAGTTATCTGTGCTTGACTTTGTTCGGCACCAGAAGAGACGGTTCCTTCTAACATTTCCCCCCTTGCTCCCTCCTGTGAACTCCAGGGCTTCGGCTTCTAGAAGCGGGCTGAAGCAGGGTTGGCACTCTCCAGGCTGCTGCCGCTCACCGGGGCTCGGAGGGCATCTCCGTCATCCTCCGTGGAGACGTCATGTGTGAGTCCCTCCCAGCTCCTGGCACTGCGGGCAGCCTGGTTCCCATCTCCACACCATCCTCCCCCCCCACTCCTTCGCTGGCCGTGGGGCTCCACCAAATTCTTCTTGGCCGGGAACTTCCCGTGGTGAGTCTAGAGCAGGAGGTGGGATTCCAGGGAAAACCTGAGGGGTGTTCATGCCTTGTGTTATAGGTGTGCGAAGATGAAACCACCCCAACACGTGCAGTGAGGGACAGGCCTGCTGTTCCCATAACACAGGCGTTTCACATGTGGCTTCTTTCTGGAGCACATGCTGGGACTTGATAGTCTAGTCGAGACTCAGACTGGGAAAAAATTCAACCCTCTGTAGAGGATTGGCGTGTCTCTCTGAAGTACCTATTTTGAGGGCTATAAGAGGGATTTGAAAGGTGTTTTGCACATTGAGACGGAGTTTTATCCACTGCTGATTGCTTTCTTGTGGTCCATTCTCACGGACATGTAGAGACTAAGCCACGGGGTTGTGTGCAGGGACTGCTCCTGGTGAGCTCCTGCTTGGCTGAGCCCTGGAGTTTGACTGTGAATATTTGAGCAGAGCCTTGGGTGGAGGATGGTGGGATCATGCTGGTGGGATGTTTGGAGCCTTGCTTTGGAGGTGGATGAGTGGGGGCTTCTGTGGCTGCTGATGGCTCGAGCTGATGTCCCAGCCCATGTTGCCATCTCCTGGTTCTTGTCTCTTCCTCACTGGAGCTAAGGAAATGATCTGCAAATGTGTGTGTTAATGAACATCCCCCAGAGCTGAAAAGCTCTGTGTTTCCTTCTCTCCATCTTGCCGCCAGCATTTCGCAGCAAGACTCCTGGGGAGGGCCAAGCCACTTCCCACCATCTGCTCTCCCATCCTTTGGTAGTAAAGGGCTGTGCCAGGGGATGGGGACAAATGTGACACCCAAATCTGAACCCACCAGGGGTGGAGAGGAGGATGTGCAGCTCCTTGTGTCTCATGACTGAACAGCTAACCACAGATAAATCAGGGTACCGTGACCCTCAGGCACCCTGGAGAGTGTTTTTTCAAATCAAATTTCTCTCTAAGATTTTGGCACCACTCAGGTTCCTGAAGCCCCTTTCTACCTTTGATCAACTTTATATTCTGCATCTCAGTAATCTGGGGAAATAAGGTGCTTTTGGTGAACTGTGGAACTCCCTCCTGCACTGCCTGGAAACCCCATCCAGGTCCCAGCCTGGGAAGCCACATCAGGTTGCACACTCCTAGAAGGAAGAGCAGGGTCTGTTTGGTCTTTGTAATGTTTTAATGCAGAAGGCATGTCTTTAAATCATAGCTTTGAGCGCCTGGGCTGCAGTGTGGCACACACTGTTTCGCTGTCTGCATTCCAAGGAAACACCCAAAACTTCCAGTGTGCTTCTTATTACTGGCCTAAAGTGTCAAATTCACGTCGGCTCTTCCAGCTGGGAAGTGTTCAATGGGATCGTTTGTTTGATATGCTGATACAGATCTTGTTATTACATCAGGATCATAGGTGATCTGTCAATGTTTACATCATGTCATGTTCAATATCGGAGTTAACTGATTCAGAAACCCGATCCAGCGTTAAAACCCTTGTGCTGTTGACAAGAAGTGCCCGAGGTCAGTAGCTGCCATCATTTGATCGTTCTAAGCTCTGTTGTTTCCATAAATATTGACCTGCAAGCCAGTGCTAGCCCAGCTGGAAGTGCAGGGCTAAGTCTCCAACCCCAAACGGCAGGTTCCGTGCCCCAAAATTCACGGGTCGGGGTGATGAAGACTTCTCAGGCAGATTTCTTGGGATGAGGTCTGGAGCTGTTTGAAGCTGAGTGAAAACCCGCCCACTGGCTTCGGGAGGCTTTGAGTCAGTCCTTGGGTTAAGCTAGAAACCACCTTCCTCTTCTCTAAGGTATGAGCTATTGTTCACTTGACGGCACTGGTTTCCTCTCCGTGACAGCTGTGGGCAGATGGGGAAGGGCTTTTAATGGAGCCAACCGCTGCAGAAATTAAAAAGCTCAGGTTGTTCTGATGAAAGAAACCCATTAATAGCGATTCCCTCTTGCGTGACAAAGTCTGACGTCCCCAGCTCTAAAGTGACAAGCGGCAGGAAGTCCTGGGGAGAAAGCCTGAGCTAAAGAGGGTTGGCAGTCCAAGCTGGTGGTTTTTAACTCGTTCAATGCCTTGTTTCATGGGGTTTGGTGCTGCCACGTCCCACACGTGGAGACAGGGCAGGATACAGACCAGAGAGGGCCTAGGAGAGCTGGGAATGGTCCTGATCCCACCACAGCATCCTCTGGTGAGGGCTCATCCTAAGCGAGCCCCTGTGTTTGCCTCGACTTACACTGGCATCAAGTTTTCCACTTTCATTTTTTAGGATAGGTTTAAGGTTTTGGGGGTTTCGCTGGTAATTGCTGGGTCTCCCCACAAACCAGCCCCTCCTCGAGGGTGTAAGTACAGTGCTGCTGTTTACTCGAGGCTTAAAACCCCCACGGGGCTGTGTCCATGTTCAGACCATGTGGGGACCAAAGAAACCCCAGTGCAACATGACACAGCCACATGAAGCCCTCAGTCAAGCTGTACGGCTGAATAATCTTTAAAAACATTATCAGCACGGAGATCACTTGATATATTTTTCAGGATTTTCTCCGTCACATGCCAGATACCACCGCAGGATAGGGTTTGTGCTGAGATAGAGGCAGGGAATTTGATTTCCATTAGATTTCTGGGGAACTTGAAGTCCTTTTGGCTCCTCTGCCACGCTCTGCCCAAGGAAAGCAGTTAAAGGTGAAACATAACCCTACTTTTCTTTTTCTGTGCTTAAATGTATACTGAAGTAATACAATGTGGACCAAAACAGGACACCTCACTGCACACGCTTTTCCCCTGGGGAAAGCACAAATGCCACGTGACAGATGCTGCTCATGGCTCCAAAGGCCTCGGATAATGCAGAGGTGCCTGAGGTCTGGGGACACACAGAGATTAGAAGTGATCATTTACAGTGTTGCTGTGAGGTTTCCTTGGTTTATTTCACATAGCAGGGAAAAGACATTTTCAAAACACTGCTGGGTTTTGCTTTCTGCTGGGGTTTGTCCTCAGCAAGTTTTGCTCTCTGTCATCAGCCCGTTTTCCATCAGTTTGGACTTTTACACACCCGGAAGCCTGGGGATTATGGAGTTTGGAGGGGATGGTGGGGCTCACCTGGATGTGGAGCTCACAGAGGAGGGTCAAAGGCCTTCAGAAACTGTGGCAAGGGGTGGTTTGCTGTTGGGACATCCATGGAGCAATGCCATGGCAGGCAGCTCAGCTGGGAGTGTGAGAACCCCTCTGGAGATCAGGAGATGCAAGACACTATTAAAGAGGGGGAAGTCCGGGGACTTTCTGTGACTTTGCTACAAACTGACGATGGGGCTCAGGCCACGCAGATGTGAGGGGGGAGGGAAGGAGGGTGTGAGCAAGAGGTGGCTGCGTTTATCACCTCTGAAACTCGTCACTTCTTAAAAGCCACCAAGAACTGAGCCACTGACTCAGTGGATGTTGGTCCCTAGGATCTGATAAGGCCCAGCTCTCTGAAGCACTGCAGGAGGTTTCTTCCCAGCTCCTCTCCCATCTCCCCAGCGTGCCCGCACACCTCCAGTGCCCCCGAGCCCTGCGCTCGGATTACGCCGGGATGAGGCGGCTGCCACCTCGGGAAGGTCCTTTCATGGCAGGTGCAAAGAGCTGGGGGTGTTGCAGGGCTGTCTGGCTGCGGCAGGTAAAGAGCAAGGAGAATCCAAGGTCTGAACCCCGGCACTGATGTAAAACCGAGGCAGCTCCAGCTTCCCTGGAGCCCCTCCAGCTTTGTGCGGGTGTAACTGAGACTGGAATCGGGCCCAGAGAGAGTGAAGCCGTTTGGTGATGATTAATATAGTAAAATGCGAAAGTTATGTATCAAGTGTATTTCATGCGCCTCTTGCCTCGGGACAATTAGCATAAATTTAATAATTATTGCCCTGTGCCAGCAGCTGCTACCTAAGGAGCTGGGAGTGCTTTACAAACGCTCATTAGCTGCTGCCCTGCCTGGGGGAGGTGGGTGATTAGTCTCCCCGTTTTATGGGTAGGAAAAGAGGAACAGAAAGAAGCAAAGTGAGGTGGCCAAGGTGTGGTGCCACGGCTGCTCCCATCCCTCCTCCTGTGCCTTCTCCAGCTCTACTTGGCTCTGACCCCAACGGGTGAGCAGAGCTGGGAGGGGAAGTAGATGAGAGTTTATTCTTTGTGCGCTGAGCAAATGCTGCAGAAAATACTTAAAATTCAGTGTTTCCCTTGCTGGTTCCCCATTCACCCCTTTACCAGGAGATGGGTTTTTTCCTGCCCTGCACGTGTCTCCCCTCTGTGTTCAGAGAGAGTGAGGGCTGGTGGAGGCTGGTCACTCAGGCACGGCACAGGGCATCCTGATCCAGGCTCCTTGATCAAAGGCTGACTTGCTGGATGATTTGCGGGATGATTCAGGGGTCAGTCCGTGTCCCATCTTTGGTGGGCTTCATTTTCCTGAACCATGAGGTCTTCCCCTGTGTGTGTGCTGTGCAGCCCCCCGGTAGCCGATTTCTGCCGGGGCTGCCCCCCGTTACCCCCGTGTGAACATCAGCAAACCGCGGAGACAGAGGCTGCGCTGACTCTGTGTGTAACCAAGGTGCTGCAGCCAAAGGGGAACTGATCAGATATCAGACTCTTTTATCATGTTCCAGGGCACAGACAAAAGCTAGAAGACCAAGCCAAACCCTTCACCGACCGCTACGGGGAGCTGGAACGGCTGCGCCAGTCCATGAGAGTCACCCCGACAACACCCAACCCTCGTGGATCCCTCAGCACCCCGAGCCACTTCGGGTCCCAGGCTCAGACTCCAATACAAGGTAACTGGCTGGGTGCCCCAGCCCGGCGTTACACCCCAAAGCCTCACACTCCCAACACAGCTGGGCAGGGAGCGGAGCCTCCCTGGCCGAACGAGATTCCCTTTGGATGGCCTTGTAGGGCTGGAGTCCAGCTCTCCCCTGGGTAAGGAGCCGTGCGGGGGGACATGCCAGGGGGAGGTTTGCTTGGATTTCTTGGCCTTGGAAGCCTTTTTGCGCCCATGAAATCACTCTTTGCACCATCAGATCAGGGCTCTTAGGAAAAACTGAGGAGCTTCAGCAGGAATGCGAGGGAGATCAGAGCAACACGCTTTGAACCCAGCAGCTTCTTTGACATGAAGGCACCCACGTTATGGTTATGCATCAACTAGAAAGGGTGTTTTGTACTTTACATGCTAATCCAAATGGTTTCTTATCTTGTTGCATTGTGTTTATGCCAAGCCTGGTGATCACCCAACTGCAGCATAATTCCCCACACGTATGCACACCTGCATGGGCGCACGCGTGCACACACACACACAGAGGCTTTGCTCTTCCCATATTTACCATCAGCAAGGAGCGCCCCGAGTCCTTGGGCGTTCCCCGGGAACCCACACTGCTGCCAGGACAGCAGTGGGAATTGCCACTGGAGTTACACCCAAGAGAGGTCAGTCTGTTAATCCCCATACACCTGAATTTCAGCCCCCAGTTAAGCGCTGCCGTTGGAATTATCCAGCTGCCTTGCTGCTCCCGTCTTTGTGCACGTCTCAGCACAGCCAGGTGCCACCAGAATGAATTAAGAGAGACCATTCTCCTGTCTGCATGTGAGATGTGCTCCTTTTCCGTGCAATTTTAGTCTCGGTGGTGTTTTCCTTTGGAAAGCAGCAGAGATACTAACAGGGATTTCAGGAATAGTATTTAAGCTGTCTGCGTATTGAGTTTTGATGAGAAGTGGCCCTTCTTGGAAGGTTTCCTATAAAAAGTTCCAGAAGCCTCTGTGTTGCATTTTCAGAAGTGACGTAGATGTTTGAAAACCTCGGTGTCATTGGCAAAGAGGGTGTCTCGGGTGCAAAAACATGTTTGAAAACGTTACCTGAACTGTAAAAGCTGCCCCGCTCCTCCCAGCCCAAAATTGCAGTGAAAATTTAATTTATTTCTCATTGAAATGCAAATCTCCATGCTTGGAATTTTCATTGATATTAGCATGATTTATGAGAAGAACGCGGGCATTTTGTGTAGGATTATAATTTGATTTTTGTTTAAAAAAAGAGAGAGAGAGAGAGAAAGAGTTTTCTAGGCTCATCCCATCGGCTGCGTCATAAAGAAAGAGATTCTTGGGGAAGAAAAAAAGATTTGTATTTTAAATTAGCACAGCCCCATGCAGTGCCAGAAACCCAAAGAGCGTCGTTTGGAGCAAGGGATCAGGTGATGACACAAATCCAAGGAGAAAAAAAAATGAAATTGGCCACAAGCTGCCGTCCGTGCCAAATTCCCAAATGTCAAGTGACAGCAGGAGTGGAGACACACAAAATTAGCCATCTAAAATCATTCCTGCGGAGTGAATCCAAACTACCAGGAATGCTGCAAAAGGCGGTTCGTGCACGCTCTGCTCTTGGCTCCCTTGTTCCCAAGTTGAGGAACTGTCTTAAAATGACTGTGGGTTCTTACCAGCGTAGCTGGGAGCAGGATCAGCTCAGTATTTTTAATCTCAGCCCTGTCCTTTTGACACAACGCTGGCTATAACCAATCATAATCATAATTTAAAAAAAAAAAAACAAAACAACCCTCTTTCTCTCGCACACACACACACACGGCTTATTCACAGAGATCATAATTTTTACCCGAGCAAGTGGAGCCCAGCCCGTGCCAAGAATAACACAGGAGTTAACAGGCCTGTAATTCTCACGACTTGGCACGTTCTTGGGTAACACACATGAGAAGCCGATTAGTGAAAAGCATAACGAGATACCGGTTAGGAGGGACAGGCTGGAGTTCATCCGGCCCCCACTATCCTTTTTGTGGGTGCTTCCCAACCATAATGTTTTTAGCATCCCTGTGCAGGGACTGAAAGGGGGCCAGAGGAGCAGGTTTTCCCTCCACCGGTGCCCAGCAGCCCTCTGCTCGTGTGCTGGAGGTGGTTGGCCTCCCGGTTCTGCTGACCAAGCAGTTTGCACAAATGCTTCCTAATCCGCTTCTGGCAAAACCAGGCTGGGAGCTGAGATGCTCAGAAACAGCCTTGGCCGCTGAGGGGGGATTCTGGCACCTCAAATCCCTGAAATACAGCACGTGGAGCTTGGGTTTTGAGGCAGAAAGGCACGTAGGAGACAGTGTTTATCTTTGGGAGGAACTGAGGTTCTTTGGAAGTGTGTTTGCTCTGGCCTGGTCCAATCTTTCCAATCTTTCCAATCTTTCCTCCTCACGAGTGAGGGCCGTGGCCAGTGGAGATCACGGCAAGGACGCTGGTGTAAGTGGGAGAAGAGTCTGGCCCTCAGCCATTCGCAGAGGCTTTCAGTAAAGCAGCCCCTGGAGGTTATAAATAGCCCCCATGTTAAATGATCGTCCTGAGGTTAAATGGTCTCAAAACCAAAAACCTCCTGGTAAGAGAAAACTGATTGTTTCTGAAGGACATGCCAGGAAACATGGGAGGAGAGCGTGCGCAGCTCCGTGGCCAAGCAGGTCACATCCTGCTCTCGTGCTGGTTCCCCACGCCCAGCGTCAGGGTATCTCAGTGGCTTCAGCCTTGCCTTGTCCCGCTCAGATGAGCAGAGAATCCATCTCTTCCTATGCCTGTCCCCAACAGGATTGACATTTGCAACCCTCCACACACCAGATTTCATTCCCACTTGCACTGCTTTGGTGGGTAAATAGGGTAATTCCGGGTTCAGACCGGTGTGGCTGTGGTGACAGTGTGGCCCAGTAGCTGGGCAGACCCTCACCATCATCCAGCACAGCTTCAGCCGAGCAGAGCCATTTGCCTCTGCTGAGGATTTGGCCCAATGCTTCTCCAGTGAGGTCTGGAAAATCTGAGGTTTTGAAATCCCAGCCCTGCCATCTCCTCAGCGAGACACCAAGCTGTCATTAGGATGGCTCGAAATGGTTCCTTATTACGGGGCATGAGAAGCCAGAGCCTTGCGTGCTTGCTTTATTCCGAGTTTCACCTTCTAGCTTAAAAAAATCAAGTAGCTCCCAAAAGCGAAGCAAGATGTTAAAGGAACTTGCTTCTGTCTGCCTTCAGCTGCTTCTCGGGGTCCCCTTGCTCTGGGGAGGCGGGATGGTGGCAGACACACGTCCTCCAGGGGAGAAGCCCCCAGTTCTTCGCGCGGCGCTTCGCCCTTGCCCGCGTTTCGGCAGCGGTTCGTGCTGAACCATTTTATTCCCACCGCAGCAGAGCAGGACCGCCCACGCAGCCGGGCCTGTGTTCTCGCTCTGTGGTGGAAACATCTTCAATCACTCAAAAGCAATTGTGTGCATTGTCCAGCAACATGTAGGGGCCTTGCGTACACGAGGACAATTGCAAAGTGATTTTAAATTTGATCTGCTCGGTACCAGAGCGAGCTGTTTTGATTAACGCACTTAATGTCCCCTTGCTCCAGCGAAACCAAACTCCCCTGGCTTCACAGAGAGAACAGTAAACTCTGGATCCTTTTGCAAGCTCCGTCCTGCCTCTCTCAGCTTTAGTGTCTGCTCAATGGTTTTCGGGAGACACTGTGTTTGCTGGTGAAGAGCTTCAGCTCTCCTGATCTGGAAACTCCTCAACTTTAACCAGCTTCACTCCCAGTCCATTACTTAGGGCCAGTCATCAGCAGAATGCTTCACCATATGCATTTAAAGTAAAATCTCTCTCTCTCTCTTTTGCTTTTTAAATATACAGTTTTAAAGTATTACATTACTTTTAAGAAGCCTCTTGGCATAGGCAGCGAGTGCCCTATTGTTTCCGAAATGCAACGTGGCTGCTCTGAGGTTAAGTCCTGAATTATGGGCCCAGCAAATACACTGAATTGCTGCTTCCTAATCCCTGTCCAGATTGACTTATGGTTTCTTTAAAATATCCGTTTCTTAATGGATAAAAACATTCTACCATGGGCAGAGACTAAATTGTTTCCAAAGGAAGCTAGGCAAGCATTAGTGGGAAGAAAACATATTGTGGGATTCAGCTTCAGCCTCAAAGGAAGGAACATGCTCAAGATGGGTTTCCTGCCTGCTTTCAGGCTTCTGTGTCTATCTTTAAACTGCTTTTCTGCTCCTTTCATTTACGCTTGCGATGTCCCTTATATGAATTTGGTGTGTAACTGTCAAAGATGAACCACAGACCGGCGCTGGACGGGAGCTTCCCCCGAGAGAGAGCTCAGGCACCCGCGACCGCTGCGTTTGCCGCTGACGTGCAGCCGCCTCGGTCTCCCAGCCACAGCTCAGGGGGCTGAAGTGCTGCAGTTCCCACAAAATAGCAGATGAGATTACAAGGAGCCCGGCTGCATTTGCCTCAGGCTCCAGGGGTGCCATCCTGCCTCTGGCACGGGATTTTCGGATTGCTGGGATCCGCAGAGCGCAGGAGGGGAGCCCCCAGCCCAGGGTGCTGCTGCAGGAGGGCAGTGCCCACATTACAGGGATGTTGCTGCAGCGCAGCCCAGCACAAACAGGGCTGGATCTCCCTCTCCCAACACCCCTCAGCCTCTCTGTCAGTGGGTTTCCCATGGCAGACTTGGCCTGGTCTAAACCTGCTCGGCAGGCAAGGTGGTCTAGCTGCAGGCTGGGTTGTAAATTCAGCAGCTTCCTTTTATGTAGTCAGGGCTTGTTAATTTTTTTTTAATACCCTTTGAATACAGGTAAAGAGCAAAGCGCAGGCAGGCCAGAGGGAGTGGCTGCGATCACGGGAGCGTTTCCCGTTCAGCCCACCCACCCGCTCCAATTAGCACCGTTAGCTTATTCATTAGCTCTGCGGGATGGAGTGGCGGGAACCGAGCCTGATGCAGGACAGGGGGATGCGGGCAGAGGGCTCTGGGATGGTGAGAGGAACAGAGAGGCTGTGGTGGGAGAGGAAGCACGGAGAGCTGGGCTTGTTTAGTCTAGCAAAGGGCAGCCTGGGAGCGGAGCTGATTGCTCTGTGTAAATACATCGAGGGGGTAAACATCGGGGAGGGAGAGGAGCTAATGTAAGCTATGGAGGACAGTGCTGGCACAGGAGATGGGGTTGAATTGGCCCTGGATAAATCCAGACTGGAAGTTAGAAGCAGGGTCCTCCCCAGCAGGGCAGGATGGGTCCAGTGAATGGCTGGGAGCATCCCAGTGGGCCTGGAAGGGTTTGCAGAGGAGGTTGAGATGCAGTGCATGATTCACCGGGCTGGGAATACCTGGGAATTTCCCTGGCCTGCCTGCATAGACCAGGAGGCTGCTGCCCAACATATTGGGGATCTGATTGAAAGTGCTGGGAGAGGACAGAGGAGCAGAGCTTTGTGCTGCTCATGGGGTAGGTCTGGGGGCCGCGTGTGTGTCTGCACGGCGGCACATGGCATTTGAGGAGAATTGAACAGCAAACGTGCTTGGCAATCTTGAGGTGGTGCCTGGCAATGCTGTGATAAGGCCGTGTGTGTTGTTGTGTTTTGGTTTGGGGTTTGGTTTTGTTTTTTGTTTTTTTTTTTTCAAACTCTGCAAAGGAAGTCCTTGCACCCAGTTCGTGAGCTGGTTCTATCAGATACAGAACAGTGCTCCATGGGCGTGTAACAACGGATGCCGTTCACACCCTCATTTTTTTTCAACACCTCCCCTCCTCCCCCAAAATATATTTTGCTCTATTTTACGTGGGGTGGGAGGAAGGGGCCGTTTTCTTTTTTAGTTGGCTCTGGCTTGGAAACAAGTGAACTTGTTAACATACGTGACAGAGGCGTGAGAGCGCGCCTGCATGCGTGGGTGGGGAGGAGAGCGACGCCTTCTCTAGAGATGAGCTGGGGCTTCACACATCAAATGCCTCCCGTGCACCTTCCCGTACAGATTGTCTCCTTCTCTGGCCACCTGCCTCTCCGTGCTCCCAGATGGAGCCGTTGTGACCAGGGGAAGGAAGCAGAGAGGAAGAGAGGGCAGAAAAATGCTAAAAAATGACCTGGAGGTCCAAATATCACAGAAATCTGCAGAGAAAAGACAGCCAAAGGTGTACACAGAGCGAGAATGTCTGTCCCCGCTCTGTCTCACACGTGCATGGCTATTATATACAGAAGCATAAGGTATCATTAGTGTTTACACGGTTGTCAATCATCGTGGCATAAGACAGGAAAGGAAGGGGTTTTTTCCCCCCCGGGGTTGATTTTTCATGACAATTTTGCAAGGCACATATATGCGTAGAACTGAAACAGTGATATATGACCGTGCTGAAGTTATTTTATATTCTGTCCACTTGGAGAGAGCCACACTATCAAGTTCCCTTTGCATTTCCTTTATTCTCTGTGTGTATTGCACACTATGAGTACGTGTGTGTGTTGTGTAATATACACACAATGGGTTAAGTTTATTGCTGACTGGATTCATCAGCCACTGAATATCCCCACATCTCTGAGATGGGGACCAGAGTGATATCTTGGGTGCCGTGGAGCTGCTCAGATTCCACATGTTGCTGCCCAGCCCCAGATGATCTGATAATCTCCTCCTGTACCTCGGGCCCGGCGCTGTGCTCTGACACATGCCCTGGGTGAGCTGGTTGTTTAGGTGTCACTCAAAGCCCTTTCCAGGCTGTAGCACTGAAGAGGTCCTGATGTTGCTTTTGGGGCCCTTTCCTCTCTCCGCACAGAACGTCTGTTTTCCTGGAGGAGGAGGTAGTGGAAGCACCCACTGTTCTGCTGGGAAGGATGCACATCCATCCCTAAAACCTTTTGCAGGGTCCATTGCCTCATCTCCTCAAAGGCCTCCAGGGAACTCTGAGGAGATCCACCAGTCCTGACCCAGCAGGGGTACAGGGACCAGTTCCACTCCATCCAAAGCAGCTCCCAAACCCAACATGGTCTTAAGGGAGGCGGCTGAACACACCCAGAGAAACCTCTGTGGTTGGCAGCCTCATGAACCAGCTTCCCCACCTCCACGCTTGTGACCAGCCCTTACCACCACGAACCAGCTGAGGTTTGGCCCCATCGCCGCACAGGCTCAGGGGCGTCTCTTCACATTTATCTCCTCGCCATCCACCCCAGAAAAGACCCGTATTATCTCTGAGGTGGAGAGAAAGCTGCTGTGTCACTGGAGCGCTGTTGTTTTATCTGGAAAGGGGCTGAGCAGCTTTCAAAGCCTGTTTCTATCCAGCTCCACGTGCAGGAGGACTTGGGGGTCCTTGAAAGGTGCAAATTGCAGCTGCACAATTAAATCACAGGGTGTGTCCTGGCCTCCGAGGTCCCCTGGGCAGCTCAGCCCTAAGGAGGACACAGTGGCATTACTAATCAGGGCTTTGACCTTTACATGGCTTTTATTTAATACACATTCCACACTTCCCCAAACTCCCATCCAAAACATTGACATTTCCGCTGATAGATTGGGTCAGATTTTGGAGTAGTTGGGGGACTCAATTCACTCTTACAATGGTTAAATTCTTACAGCTAAATGGGCTTATTCAGTTAGTGCAGCAGCTGGTGTGATTTCGAGAAGAAAATAAACATTTCCTTCAAATATTTTGATTGGCAACTGGACAACTGAAATACTCAAGCTCAGATTGCCAGGGTCCAAAAAAGCAAATGGGGGCTGGACGGAGAGTAAGAGAGGGAAACTGTAGTAAATCCTCGGAGGCAGAACTATGGAGCAGATGTGTGTGAGATGCAGCGGGGAAGGGGACAGTGAGATGGGGCTTTTAAAGCCCATTTTCAGCTGTGATTCCTAAGGGAATGTGGAGTCCAAGGGTGCAGCTTCACCCACTCCTTCTTCTCCGACATTTTCTCAGCATGTTGCTCGCTCCAGGTTGCTGTTTGATTCTGGCTGAGTGTGCCAGAGGGTTGCTCGCTGCTGAGTTAGGTGGTTATGGGGGTGTGTTAATGGCGATGTTTTACTTGGACCTTGCTGGGGCTGTTTCAGTGGAGATCTCCGCGGAAGCAGGGCAGGAGGGATGATGCCCCTGGCCAGGGCAGTGGGAACGGGGCTGTGTGGTTGCAATCTGTGTGGATCCATGGCAGCCCTGAGGGGAGGGAACCCAGATGGAGGGAAGGTTGTGAGGTGAATGAGATGGGATGGAGGGGAAACCCTGAGGCGAGGGCCAAGATATAGGGGCAGCTCTGAGGTGAGGGCACTGAGGTGGAGGGGCAGGCATGAGGTGGAGAAGACAGGATGGAGGGGAAACCTTAAGCTAAGGGTTGAGCTAGAGGGGCAGCCCTGAGATGAGAGAGCCAAGATGGAGATGGAGCTCTGAGATGGGATGGAGGAGAAACCCTGAGGTGAGGACTAAGATGGAGGGACAGTTGTGGGGTGACAGTGCTGAGGTGGAGGGGCAGTTGTGAAGTGAAGGAAGATGGGATGAAGGGGAAACCCTGAGATGAGGACTGAGGTGGAGGGGCAGCCCTGAAGTGAGGGAGCCAAGATGGAAGGGCAGCTCCAAGATGAAGAAGATAGGATGGAGGCAAAACCTTGAGCAAGGACCAAGACAGAGGGGAAACCTTGAGGTGAGGTCGGAGGTGGAGGGGCAGCCCTGAGGTGAGGACCAAGACGGAAGCAGCAGTTGTGAAGTGACAGCGCTGAGCTGGCGGTGAAGCGGCCGAGACGGAGGGGCAGCCCTGAGGCTAATGAGACGGGACGGAGGGGTGAAACCCTCAAGATGGAAGGGGGCTGTCGTGAGGTGAAGGAGACGGGACGGAGGGGAAGGCCTGCGGTGAAGTGCCCGAGATGGAGGGGCGTTAGCGCGGTGACAGCGGTGAGGCGATGGCGGAACCCCCTCTAGCGGCCGCCTCCCGCCCTCCCTCCCTCCCTCCCAGCGCGGTGACAGCGGTGAGGCGATGGCGGAACCCCCTCTAGCGGCCGCCTCCTTCCCTCCCTCCCTCCCGCCGCCCGCCCGCAGCCGCCCCCTGCTGGCGGCGGGACCGCGGAGCCCGCCCGCCCCCTGAGGGGCACCGGGGCCGACACGGGCCGGGCCGTGGGCGACACGGAGGACCAGGAACCCCCCGGGGGGAACCGCTCTCCCGCCGGGGTGCCGCGGTGTGCAGCTCGTCCCCACCGGGGGGGCCATGGTGGAACAGAGACCGGCGTTATACAGCGGCACAGCCCGGTGTCTGCAAGGCTGAACCGCTCCCCCCCCCCCCATACAGACCCAGATAACACAGCGGCGAAATACACAAGTGGGGTTTTGTTTTTGAGGTGGTTTTGGGGTTTATTTTTAGCCTCAGACTGGTCGGGGAGAGCTGTTGCTCTATTCTGGGCCAGACTTTGGAGCCCAAGGCCGGCGGAGATGAAAGCGAGCTGGTCACGGCGGGCTGGGTGCCCCGTGGCTCTGCTGGATGTGGATTCACACTGAGGGTTTACACTGAGGGATTTGCTTTCTCAGGGATTCACGCTCCAAATTCATGGATCCCAAGCCTGCAGAGTGCCCTCTGTCCGGGATCAGACCCTGGCAGAGCTCCCTCGCTGCCCACCCGTGTTTTTCGGGCGATAGCTGAGTGCCTCCAGACCCCACGGCATCGCTGTGCTGTGCTCGTCACACTCACAGCCTGTAACGAACACTCTTACACACTCCTGTCTGAATTAGTAGCAAGGACCCGTTGCCAAACGGTGCCAATTCAGGCCAATAAAACGTAGCCTGTAAACAAAAAAAAAAACCAAACACAAACCTTTGAGTGTGTTATAGAGGAAAAGGGAAATGTGCCCTGAGCACTTAGGTTTGATTTCGATTTGCATTTTATGGAATATTATTTATGGGCCTGTGAAAGCTAACGAAGGAGCACGGTCTGAGCGCTGGAGATTGTCATCTGGGAAGGCAGCAAGCGCCAGTCTGGGTTTTCTGGGGACTGGGGGGGTTTGGAGGCTGCTTTTTTCGCAGTGTATGGCAAACCAGCAGTGGCAGAGCTGCTGCATGTAAGGAGAGGCATTTTGTTCAGAAAATAGCACTTTTTCTTTCCAGTCCACGTTCAGCCAGGATTTTTGTCCCGTGGTCCCACCTTGTGCTGTGATGCTGCTGGATTGCTAAAGCTACAGGCTCTGGTCAACCTGCTTCTTGCAGAGCTGGTCTCCAAACCTCAGCTCCCAGTGCCTGACAGTATTTTGGTGCCGCTGTTGCAGCAGCCCGGCTTTGGGATGGGGCAGAGCGTCCTGCTGGGATGTGAAATCAGGTCGGCTCGGTCAGTTGTGAGCACTTTTCACAGCGTCGTGCTTTTCCAGCCATCCCGAGCACTCTACCCCTGCACACGGCGTGGAGCAAGGACAGCCCTGTGGCCAGGCAGCCGCTTCCACAGTCGGCTTTTCCAGCAGAGCAGTGTGGTTCGTGACAGCTCAGGGCTGCTCCTCTCTTATCTCGCACCAAAGCCACAGCCACGTTCACAAACCAGGTGCTCCCCCGCCTTTCCCCTCCGTGGAGCCTGCGTGGGAAGGCAGGCGCTGCCCATCGCCCGCAAAAGGGCTGCAGGGGAGGGAGGAACCTCCTCCCCCCTCCTCCTTCCAGCGGCCGGTGGCTGAAGGACTCACCCGGGATTAGAAAGAGGGTTCAGATCAAATCCCCTCCCTACCTGCCCCTCCGGAGCGTGCCCGTGTCACCAGGTAGCTGGAAGGGATTAACTGAAGTGTTTTTTTCCTGGGGAAATGCTTCAGGGCCTGGAACTCCAGCCCTGAGAAGTTAAAAGTGCTTCATTGTAATAAATATATATATAAAACACACATCCTTGTGCATGCAGAGCAGACACCCAACCCTGTGAATGTGAGTTTGTATGTATATGCATGTCCAAGCCCAACAAGCATGTTTAGCATACTCACCTCACCTTCTCTTGCTCCGAGTGATTCAAAATCCAGCTGACGTGACCAAAAGAAGTCACTGGGGCTGGATTCCACTACCAAAGCAGAAAGGCCCTGCTTTTAACAAGGGAAAAATAGGGGTCTTGGGAGTAATCAGAAAGGATGGAGAGCCACCCCCAGCTGGGCAGGGCTTTGAGCTCAGTGCATCAGCTTTGGGTTAGAATTGCTCTTTCAAGAGATTTTCATCTCACAAGGAGTGTCACAAGGCTGAGGAAGGTGCAGTCACAGTGTTTCTAGACGTGCCCTGTGCAGACCCAGTGCTGGAGCTTGGCCTGGGCTGTGGAGGTCTCAAGTACAGAGGTTTTGCTTCTCTCTTTGGGGAGCAAAACTCATTTCTGTCTGTCTTGATGCACCAAGGCTGGAGGTTTCTGGACTTTTAAAGGAATGGCACCGGACTTGGGACAGCTGAGAGAACCACAGGAACACCTTGAGGTCCTCAAAGGATCTGCTGGTTTGGATTCTCACCTCTAACCTGGGCTCCCCACAGGAGGATGGGATCCAAGAACACTGAGCAAAGGTCCCTCTCCAGTTCCAAGCTGACTGTGATGCCCTGTGTTTATAGATCCCCCAAGAAAAGGTGTGGGGGGCTCCAGCATCCAATGGAGCTGGGTAACGTCCCCGCTGCGCTGCCCCGAGTCTCCCTTCCCCCAGCAGAAGAAAGCCTGAATTTCTCACTCTCTTTATCCTCTTGGAAAGAGAAAAATACACAGAGAACTCAAGCAGAGGGATATTGTGGCTCCTAGCTTGGGAGTTTTCAGCTGTGTGTTTATCAGCTCCATCCCCTGATGGTATCAGCACGAACAGGCCACCCACAAGAAGGCTTAGCAGGCTGGTCTGGGCTCCAGCTTTTCCTCCCTGTCTCTGTGTGTGTGTATATACACCACGGAGGATCCCAGGGACTGGCCGTCTGGGGCCTGCATCCATTTATTTACTACACAGCTGATGTAATGGCTAAACATTTTTTTTCTGTGTTTACGGGGTGTGTTTTTTTAATCTGCCGGAGATGAATAGACCCCTTAGAGAAGCTCAGCTTAGTCGTGTCCCTTCTTGGATAGGAAACAACAAATTTGAGGACAGGAAATGGGAACAACTTAAACAAACGGGTTTGGGATTTTTTTTTTTTATTTTATTTTTATTTAAGTCCCCCAGCTCTCTTCCCTGGCAGATCCAGGAGATGCTTTTCCTTCTGACTTTAATTCCTAGGGCAGGGGGCTGTAGGACAAACTCTCAAGGACAGTGCTCTAAGCACCCTCTTTCTTCCTCCGCCCCAACAGGCACGTCAGACCTGAGCCCCTTCTCTGACCCCCGGCAGTTCGACCGCTCCTTCCCGACGCTGCCGGCGCTCACCGAGACCAGGTTCTCCGACCCACGGATGCATTATCCCGGCGCCATGTCCGCTGCCTTCCCCTACACCGCCACCCCCTCGGCCACGGGCATCGGGGGCATCAGCATGACCAGCATGCCCACCACGACACGCTTCCACCACACCTACCTGCCGCCCCCCTACCCCGGCTCCACGCAGAACCAGAGCGGACCCTTCCAGGCCAACCCCTCTCCCTACCATTTGTACTACGGCACGTCCTCGGGCTCCTACCAGTTCTCCATGGTGGCGGGCGGCGAGCGCTCGCCCACCCGGATGCTCTCGTCCTGCACAAGCGCCTCAGCAGGGAACAACCTAATGAATCCCACCCTGGGCAATCAGAACGACGGGGTGGACGCGGACGGGAGCCACAGTAACTCACCCACGACCATGACGACTACTGGGAGGATGGATGAGTCGGTCTGGAGACCCTACTAGGAGGAACTCAGCTGTGCACCAATGTCTTTTAACTCAATCAGCCACCTTTTGCTCCTTTTGGTAGTGACCAGAGCAAAGTGATGCCTAAACCAAAGTCTCCCAGGCCAAAAGCAAACCAGGATCCTCTGCATGCAAGCACGGGCAAACATCAAGCAAAGACGGACCAGGACCTACGTTACATTTCAAGATGAACATCCACGAGGCTTGATGTGGTTCCCTTTGTGTGTCTTAAGTATGTGGATTGTACATAGGGGGGGAAAAAAAAAAGGACATGTGGAATCAGATGTTTGTTACTCGCAGAACACTTCTCAGTCATCTCACTCACACCTCTTCCCCTCAGAAAGAGCGAAGAAAAGCTTCACCCTTCCTCTGCAAAATGATTCAGAGAAGAGAAAAGACCAGGGAGTTGCCCAAACCATCTCTCTGCCAGAGCAAGAGGACTGAACTGAGAAAAAAAAAAAAAAGGGGGGGGGGAAAAAAAAAAAGGAAAAAAAAAAATCCCATTGTCTCTTCTCCTTCCCTTCCCACTGGTGTAGGGTCCCTGACCACCAAAGAGCTCCGGAACGACGCCAGAGCAGTCGGGTTTACAGCACAACCGCGGGGATCGGGCACGGCGGGGCTGGGCCGGCGTCAGCCACGTGAACAGGAGCTGTGATGTGATTATTATTATTATTATTATTATTATTATTATTATTATTATTATTATTTGCTGTTGGCGACAGAGGTTGTATTGTTCATTTTTTTTGTCATTGTCGTCACTTTTAAAACAGTAACGTGGCTGATCCCGTGCCTGACCGGCCCCTTTTCTCTATGTTTACACACGAGATGTACTTTTTTACGCGACGTGTTTTGTTTTCTTTTGTTTGCTCTTCTGTCCTGACCTCACCACTCAGTTCTCTGCTCCTCTTAGTAGATCTCAGTGATGGTGGCTGAAGTGAAGGTGGCATTCAGGACAATCCAAGACGGATGAGATGCACTTCCAAGCGCGTTAGCTGCAAAAGGGACTCGGGGGCCTTTGGCATGACCTTGCCACTGCTCTCTGGGTCTTCTTTCCTCCTCTCTGAGTGGCAACACATGCAGCTGGTGGCAAAGCATCATTATTCTGTTATGATTCTTTCCCACGTTTTCACTCAGAGTGGATTGACACGATGACTTTTTATTTTGATTTACACTTGGTTCATGCTGAAAGCTCTAACTGAGATTTGGAGAAAGGAGCACTTTTTACACTTGGTGGTTGGGAATATTGTGAAGTGATGTTATCTAGTCTTTTCCATCCCCTCACCCTCCTTCCCTCCCCCTCAAGTGGCCCAGAGCATGGGTATCTTGCTGTAGATGAATAAGCTGAAGAAGGGGCACTAAAGGTACCATCGGCCCATCAATGACCGGTTGCATCTTGTGGCATTTGGAGGAACCAGCTCTCCCAGGCACCCTTGTAGCTGATACCAAAGACATTGCAACCAAACAGGGCCATGATGGGAGGTCGTAGGCAGCTGGAGGGGCTGTCTGGGCTCCTCCAAGCCGGGGTCAGTGGTTTGGCTCTGATGCACAGTGCAGGGTTTGTCACCTCCTGCAAGCCAGCTGGGCTTTATGCTGGCATGGGAATTGGGACTGGATTCATGATTCCCTACCCTGGCAGGGCTGAGGGTGTGTGGATGGGTTCCTGGGGAATGTGTAACTGCAGTACCCACTGCCCTCCAGAGCCTCCCCTGCAGCGAGGGGACACGGACAGTCCCAGCCCCCAGCGCCACCAGTAGCCTTTGTCTTTTATTTTTTTACCGTGAACATCAGAAAATTGAAACCCCACAGCTGCCCCCCTGGGCCCCTCTGCCTCAGTCACACCATCACAGCCACGTCACCTGTCCCCAAATCTCAGCTGGCAGCTTGTCAGCCCTCGGTCGAGGCACAGAGCGTTGTAATTGCACTACCACGTCGAGACTGGAGCAAGACATCCCGGCTTGGTTGGAAAGCTGCGATGACCACTCACGAGTTCCGTAAGCGACAAGAAGAACAACTCTTTTAAATAATAATAATAATAATGATAATTATGATAATAATAATAATAATAATAAAAATAAAAATAAAAAGCCTTACCCCAGCAAAACTGCAACCTTCACTTGCCTTAGCGCCAGCAGGCACCGCGCCGGCGCTCGCCGGCTCCGGAACTGGACCACGGCAGCCTGTGTTTGATGCATTTACGTTTGTCATCCACTGACTGAAAGCACAAAGGAAACAAGGCATTCGTAGTACTAGGTTAATTTAAGACTGTTCGTAATGAATTTTAAAAGAGAAAATAATAAGAATGGCAACGATGTTGTTTTTATGACATATTGTCATGTGAAGGTGTAAATAGATGCACCTCTGTTGTATGCAAATGGTCACGAGACAGGCCAATGTTTTTTGCTTTGCACTATAATTTGCTTTTTTAAAAAAATGCACAATCGCTTGTACAGTAAAACCCCTTTGTCTGGCTCACAGAATATTTAACTATAAAATCTAATTTTTGGTCTTATTTGTTATAATAATATAATTCTTAAGTGTGTTGAAGGATACGATTCTTAATAATGCTTCTAATACTTGTACGTGCAGGGTAAAATAACACCAGACTAAGGAGATGAGAACAAAGATCTTTGTAGATAAAAAAGGCTGAAGTTTTTGGTTTTTTTTAATGATGTCTTACAGTGGACATTAAAAAAAAAATGCTAGTGATACCAAAAAATGTGGTTATTTGTGTAATATACCAGCCCTACTTGAAGGTAATGCCCTATATTTAATATGTAGCCCAACTTTTTAACCTGTAGCACTTGTCACTGGGGAGGGGGGGCGGGGAGGGAGAGGAAGAGGAGGGTCTGCTCCTGTTGAAGTCATTGGAAGAAGCTGTGACTTCCCTGAGAACAGTCGGGCTCTGTCGGGAGCGGGTGGGGATGGCGGGGGGTCGAAGCCATGGCACAGTGGTCAGTTCTGCTTCTCTGGTAACGGTGTCGATGTTCTTATCCAATGTACGTGATTCTAGAGCCAGGCCTCCATGTAATCATGTTAATGACTGTCCATGTGGAATAATAAACGTATGGTTACAAGTCTCCCCGGTGCCTTCCGCCTGCTCACTTCTCGCTGCAGGGAGCAGGTCTGTGCCGCGCCCCAGAGGAAGGTTCCTCACGCTGCTTTTTGTCCAGGGTCTAATTTTGGCACCTCTTTGAGCACCACGGTGCCCAGATGTGGTGTTTGAGGGGGGTTCATGGCTGGTCTCAATCGCAGTTTGGCCCAAGGAGGCATCGCAAGGGTGCCCAGGGAGGAGGGCGGGCAGGGATGTGAGGGGCTGGGGGACCCAAGCTCTGAGAAAACCCCTTTGTGCTTCTCCAGGGTGGGTCTGGACCACTAACCCTGCTCTGGGGTAGACCTGGCAAGGTGATCCCTGCATCCCAGCCAAGCATCCCGCTCCCTGCCCTCCGCCTGTCATCGCCGCGCCGCTTCCCGAGCCACAAAAGCTCCAGCACAAATCTTCGGCGGGACCCAAACTCCCAGGCGGTCCAAGCCCAAACCCTTTAGCACTCACCACTCGCCTCCAGAACCCAAATGACTGAAAAGGCAGAAATGAAAGAATCCCAGCCTACAATAGCATCCCATGCCAAGGCGCTGCAGGCTGGGGCTCCCGAGGAGCCGAGTCACTCAGCGCCGGAGTTATTCATGATCCCGGGGAAGGAACGCCGGGGCCATGCCAGCGCCGTGCCCGAGAGCAGGGAGGACGTGCTGGAGCCAGTGCTCTGCCTCCTCTTTGCAGCATCTCTGTAGGCAAAGCCCTCAGCAGTGTTTGCATGGAAAGAGGGGGAAAAAAAAAAATTAGGAAAAGCCCAAACCAAACCACAATAAATGCTCAGCCCTGGCTCCACAGCCCTGGCCAGCGGAAATGTGTTCCAAGGCAAACCCAAGACATAGCTGCCTTTTTCTTCACAGCTACTGGGAGAGGAAACACCCCGAGGTGTAGCTGTTATTTACAGGAACTTTCTGTTCCAAGTTGAGCTGTGCTTTTCTCGCAGCCTCATTTAAAGCTGCAAAGGGAAGGAAAGGGAAAAGAAAAAGAGGGATTAATAACAAGGGCTTTGTTGTACTGATATGCACTGGGTTGTCCATGGGATCCATGGAATCAAGGGGGTGCCAGCCCTCTGCCAAGTGGTTTTGGTGCTGGTACCCATGGGGTGATGGCAGAGGGGGTGAGGATGTGGCTGGAGCAGGAGATGCTGGACCAAAGCAGTGCAGGGGGGACATGGCAGCAGCTAAAATCCAGCTGGGAGGCCCAGGGAGGTGATGGTATTAAATACACCCAACACCTGAGAGCCAGATGGGTGTTATTTTTATATGGGTATTATTTTTATATGGGCATTCTTTTTATATGGGCATTATTATTAATATTATTATTATTATTACTATTATTATATGGGTGATATTTTTATATGGGTGATGTTTTTATATGGGTGGTGTTTTTATATAGGTGATATTTTTATGTGGGCCACCTACCATGCACAGCATCCAGCGTGCTGCCACTGCATCTTGCTTATACACAAGTTTTGCACCAATTTAATGAATTTAAATAGGAAAGCTGGACCCCAGCATGGCAATGTGGGGATGTGGGGTGCACCAGCCTCTCCCAAAGGCTCCTGAGTACACAAGAGCTCCTGCTGTTCCAGGGGGATGCTGGAAAACAGGACTGGAAGCAACAGCTTGGGGCAGCCAGAGCGGGAATGTTTGGGTTTTCTTTTGCAACAGAAAACTGAAAGGAGGGGAAAAAAAAATCACTGGAGCTTGGAAGACTATTTTTTGAGCATTCAGATATTAAATTGCTTGGAGTTTGGGCTAAAAAAATCTCCTAGGAAAAATGAAGACTATTTCCTTTGAGATCAGAACTAACAAAAGTCTCAGCAAAAATCTCATTACATTTCATTCCAGACCAAGCTCTAAACTCCAGCCTCTATTTTAATGACTCTGTTGTGTCCAAACTGCCTCAGTAAATAATCTTTTAGCTTGCAAAGATTTGAAGGCTACGCAGAATACAGGACAAGGATCCTGGCTCTTGCCTTGGCCACACCATTCCTTGCCCTCATCAAGCCCTTAATGACCCTTGCACAAATGAGCAATCAGCATCACTAAGGCCCAATCCTGCTCCTCTGAAATAGGGCCAAAGAGAGGTGGAGAACACCCATCCTGCACTCCTAGAGACCTCCTAAACTTACAAACAGGGACACCCATCTCCTGGTCCAGCGTGAGATTCCCACTTTGGCATCACCTCCGTGGGCATCTGTGGGGGGTTAACCCTTCTGCAGGGCCTCCTCCTGGAAAGGATGGGGGGTTTGTTGGGGTTGGGGTGGGTGTTTTTGTGAATGCTGCCTATTTAGAAGCTAAATGATGGAAAACATGGAAAATTCATTAGGGTGTCTGGGAAAGTGTTTGGTTACACGTCATTCACATCCACTTACTCAGCGGGACCTCACGCCTTGGGGGAGATCTATATTTATATATATTTGTATGTATATTTTGTACATGGGGGTTTTTTCTCTCCATTTAATTCCCAGATAGGAACAAAAGGGAGACCTTTTGCTTCTCACAGGCTTTTCAAATCTTGTTGTCCCCTTTCACCTGGTCTCGCTGGGCTCTGTCCCCTTCCCACCCCTCGGGGCCAGCCCTGATGCTGGTCACCAGTGCCATTCCCACCCTTTGGAAAGGCAGGAGCTCTTAACCCAAGGCCTGTGAAGGGCAAATCCACCACCAATCCAGGACCTGCTGGCCAGGATCCCTGTCTGGCTGTTCCTGCAGTGCTGGCTGGCAGAAGGTTTGGCGAGGATGGGAGCTGGGAGAGGAGCAAGGGTGGAGGGCTGGTCCAGTGCCCAAACTGTAAAACAAAAAAAAAAAAAACAAAACACCAATCCTTCATTCCTGATCACTCAGAATTTCCCAAGTTTGGTGCAATACAAAACCAATCCAATAAAAACATCATTCCAGGGTCACAGGAGCTGTTTTGTTCAGGATGTTGGGGTTTTCTCCCCAGCTTCAACCCGCCCCAACACCACCATCCAGCCCTGTGCCACGGCTCCTTCAGCTCAAATCAACCCCAAATCCTTCCATGTATTGCAGAGGACTGTCTCCAATTCAAAAATTTAAAAAAAATCAGGCTATGTTTGCCCATAAATAGGATTCCAACAACAAACAAACCCTTGCTGCTCAGCTCATCCCCGGTGCCTGCTTGTTCCCAGCTGGACCAGCCCAACCCCCTTCCCAGGCATAGGACTGAGGAATGTCTGTCCTGGGCTTTGGACACCAGATTTTGGGGAGGAGGGGGCAACCAAGGCCAAGGCTGCGGGGGCAGCCAGGACTCCAAGGGCTTATTCCTTCCTTGGGGTGCACCATGGCTCTCCTGGGTGGGCAACGGTCCAGTTGGACCAATTTGGGTTAATTTTCAGTGGCTTGGGGCTCTTCTACAATGCCATCCCAGCTGCCCACCTTGGGAATCTCTCCTTCAAGCCAGTTTGGGATTAAGGCTAAAACAGGAAAAAAAAGCTGGTGGGAATTAGGCACCCAAATATTTTTGCCCAGCTCAGGAATCTTTCCCAGTGCCAGATTTAAACAGAGTTCCCTCTTCAGCCTCCTTGAATCCCTCTCCACCCCCCAAGTGGGGCCACGTCTCTGGGCACACATCCCAGTGGCACCCAAACCTACACCCCCAGTCCTGGCTGCCCCGAGAACTCCGGCTCAAAATACCCCTGAAACACCTCACGTGCCGTTCTGCAGTTTAATCACCTGCAGTATTTTTACTTCATCCACACAAACCAAGTGTCCCCGTGTAACTGTTAATTCCTGCCAGCAGCAGGTTGGGATGCAGGGAAGGTGTTTTCTTGCACAGAGGTTGGGCTGGGCCGGGAGATCAGAAGAGTTTAAATTAAAATAGGCTCAGGTGAGTCTTTATTCTTGGGCTAACCCACAGAGGCTAAAAATGATGCGAGCGACAGGGTGCCGGGATCCCGGCGCGCTCCGGGCTGTCAGACACCGGGCCATGAAAGCAGCTCCACTTCAAAGGGCCGGGGCAGGGGAGGACGGAGAGCGGGGCCTCATTAACCTCGGAATTGCACGAGATGGGGTGATAACGGGCTTTAATTAGGGCGGGAGGGGCGGGCAGGGGAGACGCGGGTGCATCCCTCGTGTGTGTGTGTGTGTGTGTGTGTGTGCGCGCTCGGTGCCGTTTCGGCGCATCCCCAGGTGAGCGCCCCGGGCGAGCACCTGCCTGCGTGGGCAGCGCTCACGCGTGACGGGACACGTCGGGGTGGCGGGGGACGCGGCCCCCGGGGTCACCCGGAGGCACCCGGCAGCACCCACCGCCTCCTGCCAACCCCACTCGGGCACCTCCCGGGTCCCCGCAGGGACGCGCTGCTCCCCCGGGGATGCTCAGCCCTGGCGGGGAGGGATCTGGCCTCGGGAGCGGTTTGGGAGTGTCCATCCCCCCGCCCCCCGCACTGCTCCAGCCCCCGGGGGTCAGGCAGGGTGCTTATACGGGTGCTGCTTTTTTTGGTGAGGTATCCAGGCTCCTGGCAGGCCCGACACTGCACTGGAAATCCCGCGGGTCTCTTTGGGCAACCAAACCATCCCTGGGATGGCACCGGGGCAGCAAAGTGGTCGGGAGAGTGGTGGGAGCACCAGGGCGCTGCCCTGAACTCCTGCCCCTGGCACGGCGCTGCCACAGCCAGCAAAGCAGGAGGGCAAGGAAACCCCAGCGAGCTTTTGGGGCTGGATCACCCAAATCCCGGCTCTGCCCACACTGCCATGCCCATCGGGTGGGCAGCCAAGGATCAGGTCGGGTTCTCCATCGCTGCACAGCGCTCTGCCGATCCCCCTCCGGTGATGCCGTGAACCCCTTCTCCAGCCCCCGCCCGGGCTCTGGCCGCGCTCCAGAAGGGATATTTCACACCAGTGCTACCAGGCAGCGTATTTCCTTTCCATCTGAGCGATTTGCAAAGCCCCCAGGTCCCTCCAAACATATACAGAGAATTTTTTAAGACGGAGAGGAAAGCAACCACAGCAGATCTGGGTTTGGCTCCAGAGGCAGGACCCGGAGGTGCCAGTCCCGGTGCTGCTCCCGGTGCTGTTCCCAGTGGGTCCCTGCGGTGGCTGCAGCCCGGCCTCCCCCCCCCTTGGCAGGTTTTGCTGTTTGTCTTTGCAGCCCGTGGGTTTATTACGACCAGGAACACCCAGGTTTTTTTCACTGTCTGCCATGAAATCGATACAGTAATTTCATTTCTCAGTCATAAATGAAATGAGCTGTAAAGTAAAGTTGGGTGTTTAAGCCGGAGTGAAAGAATGAATTGTTCTAATGGGGGACGTTAACGAGGGGATTAAATGTTCCTGCGAAACCTGGGGGTCCCCAGACTGCCCCTGCTGCCACCGGGTGCTTTTAGGGCTCCCTGAACTCCTCCCTGCTGCTGCCTCGGAGCTGTGTGGTCCAGCACCCGCAGCCCCCGGCCACGCCACCACCGTCCCCGCCTGGGTGGGCAACAGCACTTCACCCACCCCCTTTCCCTGTGCCCCACGGGGGACCCCGCTGGGCAGGGAGTGGCTCCCGGGGATTTCAGGCACTGATGGCTGAGGGAGAGACCCGAGGGAAGGTCCTTGCTGTGGGATGGGGCCACTGGACAGCTCTGCCGACCCCTCCTCAGCAGCGTCCTCATCACGGCGACAACTCACTTCCATGTGGAGTTGGACTAAAAGCAACCGGGAAAAAGAGAACCAAACCTAAAAGACGTTTGTTAACAGCAGCCTTTCAGCTGACCCAGAGAAACTGGGGGGTTTTATGCAGGGTATTTTAGGGGGGGGGGGATATAAGCCCTGCTGCTTTCCGAGGAGGGTGTGTGTGGAGGTTTCCGCTCCCAGGGCCGGGCAGTTGGTGGCACGTGGGATGTTTCCCCTGGTACAGAAGGCAGGCACTTTGCCCAGCTCCACACCGTTAAAAGTTAAAGCCCCGAATTTGGTTTTTGCTTTCCTGCCCGCAGCCTGGCAGCCCGACCCTGGGAGCCCTCCCCTCATGGCGAGCACCCAAGACCCCCCTCTCCCCTCCTGCCCCTGCCCCATCCTTCATCTCCCAGCGAAAAGTGACCCAGCGCTGATCCGGGGCAAAGACAGAGCACTTTGGCAAGCCCCAAAAATTACGAGGCCATGTTATCTTTAAACCATTTTAAAAACCCCCACAGTGAAAGCCCTACTGGGGCAGGAGGAACTCCAGCCAAGCTCCCCGCGTCCGCCCCCCGCTCCGGTTGTATCCCCCTGGAAATCCTCGCAAAGAAAAACACAGGCCCTGAAAAAAAAAAATAAATAAATTTGGTTTTCATTAAAACCCTCGAATGTGAGGGGTTCTGTAGCTTTCAATGGGGCTTTGATTGCTATAGATGATGGAATGTTTTCAGAACATTTAAAAAATGTTCTCCACCTTTCTATCTTATATCGGCGGAGAAATGTGCTGGTGTTTTTTTCCCTGATAGAAGTGGCGAGGGCTGGAGGCAGATCCAAACCCTTGCCTTTATTTACCTTGAGGTTTGGGTTTAAAAATATGATGATATTTTCTTGTGGCTTTGGAACCAGAGGAGATAACCTCATGGGGGGGGGGGAGGGAAGAAATGTGTGGAAAATGCTGCAGTTTTCTTAAAGGGGGTTTTTAATGATTTATTTTATTCCATGGAGAGGAAGCCAGGTCACCCAGCACATGCAGGCACCCACGTACCTCCCTGAGCACCTTTATCAGGGAGCTGAGAGGCATTGCCAACCCTCTAAGTCATCACTGGCTTCGTGGAGATCATTGTCTTTGCCCAAAGAGATGATTTTATTGCCGTGTTCCATCCCTGCTCCTGAGTGCTTTTCTAAATCCCCTTTTACATGGCATATGCCTTTAAATGTATTTTAATTTGATTTTTTTTAGGGAGTGTAAAGTAGGTTTCTGGCCTTTGCATTTTTGAAGGTGATGTTTAAAGGGCTGGACTCACACAGAGAGAACTGGGGGAAAATGCCCCTTCCCATCGCACCCAACTCTGCTCGGTGCCAGCAATGCCATGTGTCCCTTCCAGAGCCAGGGTTCACTCCCACCCCATCGTGCCTGGTGTCTCCAGGGCCCAACCATCCACACTGTTCTCTGCAAAGGGTTTTATTCCCTCCTTCTCCTGCCTTTCCAGCTGAGGCCAAGCCAGCCCCTGTCACACCCCAGTGTCACCCTCCAGGCCTCGCCGAGGGCCAGCTCTTCTTCCCTGTGCAAACCCCAGCCGAGCTGGTGTTTTGGGTGGCTTTGTGCTCTTTCCTGGCAGGAAAGAAACCACCCCAACCCCCTCTCGTGCACCTCAGTGGGGTGTCGGGCACGCGGCAGCGGGAGGAGGTGTCAGCCCAGCCGGGATCCGGCACCCGGCAGGGGCTGGTTGGACCGGTCGGGCCGGCTCAGCGGTGCCCGTGGCACCCAGACACGCCGTGTTCGCCCCTATCTCGGCTCCCTCCCCCTCCCCAGTGTGCCAGCTCACCTGCTGCTGGGTGTTAAAGCCTCATCTCAATTACAAGTCATTAGCCACCACCCAAGAAAGGGCCACCCAGCCTGTGGTGGCCCGGTGCCACCGTGGGTGCCCGGCCCCGCTGCCCCGTGCCAAGGCAGCACCTGCAGTGCTCCCAGCCTGGGTTTATCACTGATTCCTCCCAGAGGGATTTGGATTAACCCAAGGGAGCTGTGCACAGAGACAACGGGAGCCAAACCCCACGGCTGCCGTCGCTCCAGCCCTGCCCTGCTGACCCAACACCTTTGGAAGAGCAGCCACTGGCTGGTTTTGGAGCTACTCCCCGAGCCAGTGTCCCTGCGTGTGTCAGGGTCCGAGCAGCAGTGACCTGAAGGGGCTGGTGTTCTGTGGGATGTGGTTCCATTCCATGGGAGCTTGGCCACGGGGCTGCACTTGCCAGCTCTTCCACAGGCAGAGATGAGCCCATTCCACTTGGAGTGTATCCAAGGGGGAAGCAACATGGAGTTAAGGCTTTGCCTTGCCCCCACCAGGGTGTTCCTGGGCTCCCCCAGCCCCTCACAGCAGGTGACAGTCCCTGCCCATCCCATTTCCCTGCCCCAGGTCCCAGAGCTGCAGGAGCTGGGAAGAGCAGGCTCTGGCACGAGCCTGCCAGAGCTCACGTAGGCAGGAGGTGCTGCTGCCTCTCCAGGGTGGAAAAGGATGGGATACATTCCCCTGGCACGGTGGGCAGTGACCAGGAGCCAAAGGCATCACCAACAGGAGACATGGCTGGTTTAAGCCATGAATCCTGAGAGCCCCTTCCCAGCCCCCCGAGACTCCCAAACAAGGAGCCAAACACCAGCTCCCACCTCCCGCCAGGGATGCAAACACAATTCATTTTTTAATATCTAATGAAGTTTTGATGTGCTGCCCTTGCACTAGGGGTGCAGTGACCACCGAGGTGACTGCCACTTCAGCACGGGAAGAGTTTATAAAACACTCTCATGGAGCCTTTAGGGATTTGAGGATCCCTGGAAAGCAGCACACAGGGGCGGGCTGGGTTCACGGGCAAGAACTCGTGGTCCTTGTGTGGCTGGGGGCACATCCCAGCACCCCACCACAGCCTCCCACCATCCAGCAGAGATAGACACCAATTCCAGTGGTGCTGAGCCCCCTGGGGCTGGGGAGCCCCAGCTGGGGCATCGCTGAGCCCTGTCAGGTCCCTCACAGGGCTCCAAACCAGCTGAAATGATCCCAGTTAACAGTCAAAGGTCCCTCTATAACCCAGCAGGGCTGATCTGTGCCTTGATGAGCTCCAGCACTTGCCTACAGGGGAAAAAAACACTTATTAGATTAAAACCAAGCCCCTCTTCATGAATCCTCTCCCTCTTCCCAAGCCCAATCATTTTAAAAGGCAGAGGTGGAAAAAAAAAATCCCGGGATAGGTTTAAAGAGACTTACCCCTTCAACAGGAGATACTTCAGCCTTCTGTAACTTTACAAATAAACTTTGCTTTATAAGTTTGACTTGTGGCACAGTTTTGGCAAATTCACCCCTTAAATACACCATTTCCTGCATTCTTGATTGCTATCAGAAGGCTTGGGAAAATATACAGGTGGATGGAATAAATTTTAACTCTTTGCTCCCCTCCGAATCAGAAAGCAACTGGTCTAATGGAGAGTTCAGGGCTGCTCCAGAAGGCACCAATATTCCCAGATGGAGAACAAATCTCTGCTCTGGCAGCACAGGGAGATGCTCGGGATGGGCTTGGAGGAAAATAGGAATTAGGCCTAAAGGAAAGAGCTGGAAGTCAGGCTCAAACATTATAACGCATTATATTATGTTATATTGTGTTATATGTATTGTATGTAGTATATATTATATTATTTGTATTATATTACATTGCATTGCATTAATATCTTACATATTATAAATAATCCTATTATTTCTCAGTTATTTCCTCTCCATCCACCGCTCAGATGCTGCCAGAGCTCTTCCAAAACCACTGGAACTGTTGATTTTATTGGCTGCTGTTCCCTCTCAGACTGAAGGGGTTGAGGACCCCCCCCAGCCCACCCAAGGGTTCTTGGGGATGGAGCAGGGAGGAATTAGGGCAGATGATGCTTTGGGGGAGCAGGAGCCACTGGCACAGTTGTCCCAATGCATTTCTGGCTGCTAAATGCAGCAAGCAAAGAGATTTCATTTAAATAAAATTTAAAAAAAGAAAAGGAAAGGAATTAAGGAAAGGAAGCTGTTCCCTTCCCCTGTTCTCCTGGACAAACAACCTCTCTCAGCCCACGTGCAACGACTAATTTCTTTCTGCCACATCAAGATACGGCGGATCTGAATCAGCTGTTTTTACTGGATTCATTTTTTTCCCTCTTTTTTTTTTTTTTTTTTTTCTGCTTTTGCCAACAAAAGTATTAAGAGGTTCAGCCCTGGAGATGAAAAATGAGCGGCTGGAAGGAACCACAGCCCGAAGCCCCAGGTGAGGCACTGGGTGAGTCTGGACTGGCCAGAGCCCACGTTCAGCCAGGAAAATCCAGGCATGGGGGAGTCCAGCTTCATTTCCCACAAATGCCAGCGACCCCGCTGGCCAAAGCTTGTCTGGAAAGCCAAGTGAATGCAAATAAAGTCATAATAAAAAAAAAAAAATTTAACAAATTAAAAATTCCAGTGAGGTCTTCAGGGTTTGGACCAAGCAGGAGGAGGAAATTCCAGCTCCCTCCATGCCAGTTGCCACCACAGAAGGATGCTGAAAGGTGCCCAGAAAGTCACTGGTAAGAAATGTGCAGTGCAGAGGCTGGGCTGAGTGGGAAGGACACATCCACACTGGGATGGCAGGGCTGCATCCAGCCTTTTTGCCTTTTTTTTTTTTCCCCTGAGCCTCAGCCTCACTTGAGCACAGGGACAGGAACATCCACAGGACCTGGACATCTGCATCTGTCAGCCAGGACACTGCTGAGGGACAGACGTGTCATGGAGCTCCAAACAGCCTTCCAAGGGGAGCAGGAGCATCCAGGCCTCCCAGAGGAGCGTGAGTGAAGCTGGCAGGGATGCAGGGTCAGGAGCAGGGATCCTGTCTGGACCACGGTGGCTTTGCTGGTCCCCTTGACCCCTTGACTCCGGGGCCAGCAGCCACACAAGGAATCCCTTTCCCAGCGACCAGAACCCCGGGACAGCTGGAGAGGGAGGGGATTACTCATCTCCACAGGGTTTGTGGCTCCAGGGACAGATTTTTTCCTCTCAGAGGCCAGCTGGGACCTCGCTGAGTCAGGCAGGGGGAGCTGCAGAGGGAGCTGGCGGAGCACTGCTGTCAAACTGAGCTCTGCTGAGATGGGAGAGGGTTTGCCACGTGCACGAGCCCAAGCCAGGTCTTTCCCGGGGAGCCTGGATGCAGGGAATCCAACATCTCCCTGTCAGTGCCCACCCATCCCCTCCGTGCTGGGGCAGAGGGGGCACTGCTGCCAGTGAACCCTTGCCCTGCCCCAGCCCTGCAGAGGTGGTTGCCAGGAACCAAACAAGGCTCCTGGATCACCCCTGTTTCCTCAAAAAGGACCTGAAGCACCTGGGCATCAGGGCCAGAGCAAGCCCTGTCCCTCTGCAGCTCAACAAAAAGACCTTGGCTGCCTCCTGCCCTCCTCAGGCACCTCTTTAATTGTGGGGACAAGGACTTGGAGTGGGTGGGAGAAGCCAAAAGAGCATCATGGGATTCAGCTTAGGAAGGAGCTGGTGAGACCTTGGGGCTGGGCAGGGCTCGTGCCCGCCGGCCCAGCTCCTGGGAGCGGAGGAGAAGCTGGCCCTGGGCACTGAGAGCAGATCAAAGCACCTGAGAGTGTTTGGAAGTGATGGACAAGACAAAGGGAGAGGATGAGCAGACAGAAACCTGCCCCAGATGGGCTGTGTGGGGCTGGGCTGAGGACAGGGAGGGTGCTCCCTCGGATCTGAGCTCTGCCCTGGATTTATGGAATGACCTCGGGCAACTGCTTTCATCTCATTGTGTCTTGGCAAAACTGGGTGAAACGCTCCTCTCGTGGCTCCTGCTTTGTTTAGGTGGCAAGTGGGAGCACAGGCTGTCACCCAGGGCCTCGTGGGGCCGGTGCCAAGGCTGAGCTGCTCCAAGTCCAGCTTGACACAGTAGCCTCCAGGCTCAACCATCCCAACACTCCACATCCACTCTCTGCACGCTGGGAATGCCCACAAAGCCCCTGTTTTCTCTCCAAGAGGGTAGAAATGCAGAATTGATTTCAACCTTGGCTCTGCAGCAGGGGGAGGAAATCTGGGCAACACAGGGGAGATCCTTTTCTCCTTTTCTCACCATCGGCCCTTCTCACTCCATCTGTGAGGGGTGGAGAAGCAGTTGAAAAGCCTCTCTGGCCATGTCAGGGAGCAGGACAAGGAGCTGGGGGCAGGAGCAGTTCCCTTTAGGGCCCCAACCCTGTGGACTCGCACCCTGCTCTGCACCAGCCATGCTTTGCCCCTTCCCATCTCCCAGGACCCATCCCACCCCCCATCCTTCATGGATGGGGAGAAGCCAGGCACCAGAGGGGAGAGAGGAGCTGAAAAGGGACCTGAACCAAAACCCACACGCTCCTGGTTTCCTGGGAATGGTTTGCAGTGACCACAGGAAGCAACACACAGGTCTGGGCAGCTGCCAGGGGCAGCGGGGCCACAGCCACCGGCAGGACGGCAACAGCCGTGGGGTCACAGCCCTGCCGTGGGGTCACAGCCCTGCCGTGGGGTCACAGCCCTGCCGTGGCCGAGGACGTGGCACGGGTGGCACTGCCGAGGAAATGCACAGTGGGAAGGCAGGAGGGAGGCACCGACCCCAGCACCACCATTCCAGTGGTGCCCACGGAGCACCCCCGCTCCCCTCTCTGCCTCCCTCTCTGCTTGCACCGAGACTCTGCAGGACCTTTTCCACCTGGAGAAGCCCCTTGTTTGGCAGCAAAACCAGCGCGTTCTGGGAGAGCTGGAGCAGCACCACGTCTGCTTGGCACAGCGGCCAGAGAGCAGCGCGGTCCCCCAGCTGTCCCCTCGCTGTCCGTGCCCTGGCACAATCCCATTTTCCTTGGCCGGACCCACCTCCCGCCAGAGCAGGGAGCTGATCCCGCATTGAGCGGCTGCACCGCCCCCAACTCACAGGGAAAGAAAGTGGGGATGAGAGGGAGCAGGGGCCAAAATCCCGGGGCACCCGTCCCGTCCCGGTTGTGCAACAACCCCCGGCCCCTGCCCGGCTTTGAAATGCAAAGGCAGGGAGCTCTGCTGCGCTCGGGCAGCGCCGCTGCGGGCTGAGGCAAACACAGTGCACGGCACAACCGGGCTGCAGTTTGCTAATCAACCAAGCAGATTCAGACCGAGAGGCATCTCGCATGTAAATGGCGTTTACCGCTAATTAAATGCACAAAGGAGATTTTTTTTTTTTTTCCAGGCATCCCAGGTCGCTCCTGCAGAGTCTGAACACCCACACGCGCACACACCCAGCGCCTCTGCACGACCAGGGCTTTTTTTGCGCACAAAGCAGTTCATTTCCATGCGCGTGGATTGGGCAACGCCGCCATTCCCATGTCCCCCTCCCCGCTCCTGCCGAGGACTCACGTGCTCGTGGGTGGCAGCGGGTCTCAGGTCTCCCAGTTTCACCCCCATGTCCACTTTTGGGGCTTCTGGATGGGAATCACAGCACTGGAACAGCTCTGGCCCTTGAGGTCTTGCAGGCGTTGGGCTCCTGTAGGTTTGGGGCAAACAGTTGGTTTGAGGGACAAGACCCACGAGGTCCCGTCTGCCAGAGGCAACCCTGAGGTCCAGCCACTTGCTCTGGCCACTCAGCACAGGTACCCCAGGGTGCCAATGGCCACAGGAGAAAGTCCTGTGAGGAGAATGTCACCCGTCCTGTGGGGACACGGCACTGGTGATGCTCCACGAGCCACATCAGGGCTTGCCCTGTGCCAGCTGCTCTGGTCAGCACCAGCCCGGTCAGGGTGTGCCACACACCAGTGCAGGTGCTCAAGGGGTGTCCCAGGACTGGAACTTTCCTCTTCCCAACTGGCTTTGAGGCTGCTGTGACCTGACACCCTCCAGGAGCCACCCCTGCCCAGCACCCTGCCCCCAGCCTGAGGGCAGGCAGGGGCACGGGAGGACGAGTCCCTCGGTGTGACCTGTTCCCTGCCCCGCTCCCGAGGCTGCCTGCAAGCTAACCAGGATAATTGGGCAGAGGAAAGCTTGGGGTCACCGAGCAATTCCCTGTGGTGTGCAGCCAGCCTGCAGGACAGAGCGGTGAGCACTGCCCTTAATGGTGGTGAATACAAATCACCTGTTAAACTTACCTGAAACTGCAGTGCCTTCAGAGCGAGGAGGAGGAGACAGCCATGAAACCAGGCTGGCCTTTTCCTAGATCTTGTCCTGGAGTGGTTTTACCAGCAGGGCCCCACGTCCCCACCACGCCAACTGGCCGGGCAGGACGGGGTGGTTGACCCGGGGTGATGTGCAGAGAGGCAGCACAGCCCCGGCTGCACGTGCAGACCATGAACTCCAGTGCTCCCAGTGATGCTGAGCAGCTCAGGGCCACCCCCACCCCAAAATCCCACCGCTGCTGCCCTGTGGGGGAGGCGAAGAGTCCCATTCCTTCGAGGCACAGAGTCACCCCTGAGCATCACCCATGTTTGCAGGGTTTAACCTGAGCGAGCTGCCTGCCTGGGAGCAATCACTGGGCTGCCAGGATGGCACAGGACACTTTGGGGGGCATTAGAGGGGAGGTAGCAGTGGCAGCCAGCTAAGGCTTCAAGGCCCAGAACCATGGGCAGACATTCCTGATGCTTCCTGACACAGCAGAGCCCTGTGTCCGTGTCGGGTGCAATTAGGGAATGATCAAACTGCTCATTTTGAGGCAGTGGGAGGATAAAAACTCAGGATGCAGAGCGGTGCTAACGCTTGGGATGTCTGCAGGCCTGAGAAGGGGAGGAATTTCCATGTGGAAAAGTTAAATGGTGAAACCAGCACTGGCAGTGAGGGTGGGAAGGGGCTGAAAGCAGCCAGGCCACAGGTGACAGCGGGCACAGGGATCTCAGAAGGCAGGCTCTGGAGGGGGTAGGGGGTGCTGGAGTCATCCCACCCTGCACAGTGATGGTGAGGGGCAGGAGCGACATTCCTGGGTTTCCTAGCCGTGTTCCAGAGCCCAGCCCACCCGAGGGAGACCCAGGGGATGGACAGGATACTCAGGGGATGGCCAGGAGACAGACACCACTGCATTGCACAACTGCAAATGGCTTGTGCTCCCCCCGCCGCCACCACCCACATTTGGGGTGTGTTTGTAATCTCTAGACGTCGAGTTTGTATCTCCTGCTCATCTCCAGTCGAAACATTCCTTCTTGTTTACTGGTCCTCTCCCAGTCACAGGCTCCCAGTCAAGCAGAGGAGCTTTCATTTCCTAGGGACATCTTGCATTCATTAGGACATGTTGTTATTGACTTACAAGGCTGCTAATTCTCAAGGTCCAATTCAGCCCTCAAAACCACTAACATGTGTGCTGGGGAGTTACTACATCGCTGCCACCAGCCAAGTGTGCTCAGCAGGCACAAAGGGAGCCCAAATTTAAAGCCATCTTCTCCATCACCTCGCTGGCAGGGAGCTTTGGGTCCTCTCTGCTGATGCTCAGGAGCTTCAGCCCTAAAGGGCACCTGCATCCCATGCAGGGATGGCTCTGCCTGAGGCACAGCTGCCAGGGCAGCTCAAATATTTGCCCTCTGCAAACGGGAGCAGCGGGTCCAGGAAAAGCAGCCGCGATGCCGGGGGAGATGCTGTGGGGTGATGGGGACACCTGGTCCCCCAAAGCAGCGCCTGGCTGCAGGCACAGGGGACACACAGGCAGCCCCCCAGACGTAGGAGCAGAGTGTGGTGACCCTGTGGGGTGGGAGGGTGAACTCTGGCTCCCAGGGCTGCACCGCGAGACAGCGCCGGCAGACGCGTCTTAGGAGGGAATTCAAGTGGTTTGAGAAGTTGCCTCAGCCACGGATGAACTGCACCAGGCAACCACAGGTGGGCTCCTTGTCTGGGCCCAGCATTAGGTAAAACAGGTTTGCTTAACTCCCCATCTCGGGGTACTTCTCCCTGCCTGTGGTACCCGGGGAGCCGGCGGGGAGGGGCAGCTCCCGAGGTGCCTCCGAGCAGCCCCGCTGACTATATATAGTGAGCCCAAGCTCTCAACTTGAGCCCCCGGGGGCACTGACTCACCCACAGAGGTGGATTAAAGCCGGGTGGCTGAAGCAATTCCAGCCCCACCCCGGCCGGGAAGCTGCAGCCCCCACAGCGGCGATGGCTGAACCACATGGAAGCAACGCCGGAGCCGCCGTGTTTACGGGCTGGGGAATGAAAGCAGGGCTGGGAGCCTGTGCCGAGCCAGCCCGGCAGCCACGGGATCCACAGGCTCCCCGCCGCGATGGCTGGGTGATTGGGGATGATTGGGGATGATTGGGGATGATTGGGATGGCGGCGGGAGCAGGAGCAGGGGGGAGGCCGAGGGGGATGTGGTGGATGCACCTGCACAAGGACCACTCTTGGAGGTGACCTCTTGACTACCCAAAGGGTGGTCACAGCCTTGAGAGCGCTTTTTCCTCGGCCAAGAAGCTGAGACCTTGTGCAAAGCTCGAGGGAAGAGAGATGGAACTGCACCCACGGCCTCTGGGCCAGCACTGGGCTGGTACAAACCATGTCCCCGCTTGCCACCTTCCCTTTCCCAGCTTTTGCAGGTTTGGGTGGCACTGGGGGCAGGAACCCCCTTCTCTGGTTGTCCACAGCCTGGTGTGGGACCAGGAGCTGAGGCTCCCAGCATGAGGGTGGCCAGGGATCACACAGGGTGGCTTAAAGTCCTTCAGAGAGGGATGGAAAACCCGCTTCTCTGAGGCAGAGGTGCTGCAAAGGCCTCGTTTGGGGCCACCTGGAAAGGGAGAGCCAGGAGCAGAGCTCCCAAAAAACATGCACTCTGCAAAGGTGGTTTTGGGTGCCAGCTGGAGGAGTCTCCAGGGATGGAGCCTGATGTGGGACAAAGAGCAGCATCTCCCATGACCCAGCTGCTGGCTGGGACAGCCCTCATTCCCAAGCTGAGCCTGGCCCAGCACACATCAGCAAAGCAAACTCCATATCATTATCCCCCCCCTGCCTTTCCAAGCAGTTACCTGAGCAGAGCAGAGGAATTATGGCAGCCAGGAATAGCATTGGATCCTTGAGGAGTTTACACAGGGCACGGGGGCAGGAACACTGCCTGGCACATCTTCACACACACACAGGAGCTGCTCAGGTCACTGGAGCACAGAGAGAACAGCTCTGCCACGGGCCCAAATCCACATGTGAACGAGGAGAGTCACAGGATTTGCATCCTGACGTTCAGCTGCAGTACAAGACACTGGGAAACAAGATTTCCTGGCCTGCAAGAAGTCCGAGTGTCTCCGTGTGCTGCAGGAGCCAACCCTGCCCAGCTGCTGTGACACAGCACAGGGAGCAGCACCACCTTCCCCCAGGGATGCTGCATCCTGGGAATGGGCTCCTTGGGCAGCAAGGCTGACCCTGCTGCTGCAGTGCTGAGGTCCTTTTAGAAATCAAACTCCTGGAGTGCTTTGGGAAAGGCCAAGAGCTGCTCTCAGAGCTCATTACCAGGACCAAATCCCAGGAAACCCAGCCTTGGGCTCCTTCAAAAAACTGATTCTCAGGCCATGGCTAAGGGGACTGGAGTTCATTACCATGTGTTTAACAAATGCAGATGAAGAGGAGTTCCAGCAGGACAGAGGCACCTCACACAGGCAACCTGTAATTAAAGGGCTCAGCTAATTCTTCCTGGGTTCAGGTCATCACTGCACTGACCCTCAGAGCACTTTATCCTCGGAAAATGCCAATCCCAGCCACTGCTCTTGAGTGACTGCTGAGTACATGGGTGACACCAGGCCCAGTGAACCACCTGCTGATCAATACCAGGATGGGACATGTCACTACAGGGCTGGTGACCTTAAAGGATGGCACTCAGCAGGTTGAATAACCAAAAAGGTCCCTTTTGGCATTAAAAATCTACATCTCACCATTGGAAAAGCAATCCCAAAAGTCTCCAGTCAGGAAGACACATCTCCAAATGCAGCTGTTCATGGAGCCATGTGGATCTTCAGTAGCCCAGGAGAGGTGGGAGAGGGTCTTCCCAACACACAAACCCATCCCTTGAGCAAGCTGAACGGCACCAAATTGTTTTAAAAGGCCTTAAAAACCAGCAGCTGAAAAATCTAACCGGATCATTTCCTCCTGGACATATTTGGGAATGTATTTATTTTATATCTCGTGAAAAAAAAAAAAATGAAATTCCAGGATGTAAGAGAGAAGCCAAGAAATTAAAAAAAAAATTTAAAAAAAAAAAGAGAGGAGGGGGGGGAAAGAAAGAAAACAAATTTGAACCGGGGCTGTTTTACGTGCAGTATTAAATCTCCAGCACACAATGAATCATGTAGTCCTGGGTCTAACAAGGAGGACTCCAGAAAGTCTGTAGCATGAAGGAGTCACTGGAGACTCTAAGAAATATGACAAGCTCGGTCCAAAGTGCACAAAAGAAGGGTTTTGGGGTTTTTTTTTAGTAAAGGGGAAAGAAAAGGAAAAAAAAAATATCTAATGGTAAGGGAAAAAAAACCCCAAACCAAACAAACCCTCTGAAATTACAGTCCTACAACAGCTTCATTTGTATAATCCTTCTGTTCCAGGTCCCAGAAGGGTGTTTATGGGGGGACAGGGCTCTCACCAGCCAGGATGAGCACCCAGATCCCAGAGAGCCGGGGCTGGAGCCCAGGGAGTCACCAAACCTGTTCCCTCGCCCCAGGCAGGCCGGTGTTTACAGGACAAAGGTGTCTGAGAGCTCTGACACGTCCCTCACCCCCCTGGGGGCAGTTCCCCGCAGCTGGAGATTTTTCCTGACATCCAGCCTGGATCTGCACCTCTGCTTTTCCTCTCCCTGGACAGCAGTTCCCCTCACGGAGATCCTTGCTTTGTTTCTCTAGAGGATGCTCCCTCTCCTTTCCTTTGTCCTGCTCCAGGCTCCCAGTCTCTCCTCTCTCCTAGGAAATTCCAGGAGTAGTCACTCACCTCTGAGGTTTGACCTTGTGGCCTCCAGCCCTGGCTGCCCCTCTCAGGGCAGACACACAGGACAGCACGAGGCAGGAAAACCCTGGGGGAAACCTCTGCCCTCCTGCAGCTCTGGCAAAGCCTCTCCAGCCTCTTCCTGTGCTGGGGAAAGGCAGGGGAAGAGACTCCCTTACCCGTGAGCTGGACAAGGCAGGAGCCACATTCCTCTCTTTGGGGCTGGAGATCCTAATGGATGGAGCTGGAGGAAGATCCAGTGTGATCCAAAGGTTGGTTTGGGTCTGGAGAGAGGGCATGGAGCCAAAAGCTCTCCAGGATCTGAGGTGCCCAAGAGCTCCGGGAGCGATGCCGAGCGAGCACAGAGGCAGAGCCTCCTCCAGAGCCCCTGGAAACCAGCAGAGAGAACCAGCCCCCAGCACAGCAGAGACCCAAGACCCTTGAGCATGGTCCCACCACGGCCCCCCACTGTCCTACAGAGATGCTGCTTTATCTGCCACCCAAAATCAGCCAGTGCTGCCCCACGGCACAGCGACACTTCCCCATTCCCGAGGCAGGGAGCAGAGTCACCTTCATCTCCAAACCTGCTCCAAGCCCTGTTCCCCAGAGCAAAACCTTGGGATCTGCAGCAGCAGCAGGCAGCTGTGGATCCTGCAAAGAGCAATTCCTCCCTCCTGCCAGGGGGTCATTTCCCTTTGTGCCAGGACAAGGAGCAGCTGAGCTCCAGAAGTTTGCCCTCACATGGACTGGGGGGGGTGAGCCCAAAACCCCCAGCATTCCTTAGCCCAAAGCAGCCACATCAACACAGGGATGTCACTCCTTGTCCAGTCTCACCAAGCTCCAACTGGGGCCATCAGTCTTTATAAAACATGGAAGGGAGAGTGCACAAGTCAGCAAAGGAGCGGGGCGGGTGGAGGGGTCTCCAGAAGGAGGGAGCTGCCCCTTTTTTTTTTGGTACAACAAGAGGCTGAGGGAAGGAAAACATGAACCTGTCACTCGGCTCAGCCTGGCATCAGCTGGGCACTTGCCAGGCAGCAAAACACTCTGTGGTTTCACTCCATCCCCACCATCACAGGCCCTGCCTGGTCGCTCCCTGGCTCCTCGGAGGGACTTTGATGCAGGATGGATACAGCAAAAAAACTGGGGAGGGGCAGAAAGCTCAGCCCGTGGGCATGCACAAGCACAGCAAACTCGTTCCTTGGCCTTTCATCTGCTTAATAACATGCTTTCTGTGGCATCTACAGAAACCTGCTAATAGCAAAGAATATGAGCTCGTCTGAAACAGGAATCCACCTTCTCCGTGTGTTCCCGGCTGGGATGGAGCGTGGGGAGCACCAGGGAGGACAGTTACCCAGGCAGGGAGCAGCAGGGCCCGGGAGCATCTGCTGTGTCACCAGCAGCATCCACACTCCCCGCTTGACTAGGTGGGAAATGGGAAGGGTTATTGCTTTGATAACACCCGAAGTGCTCAGCTCCAGGGAAACTCCTGAACTTCACCGCGGGAATTTCCTACGTGCCCGAGAGGAAAACCCGGTATCCCAAATCATTGCTGGGGCCAGAGCAAAGGGATCAGCAGCAACCTCTGCCAGAGGAGACAGCAAGGCAAGGACCTTCCCACTGTCCTAAACAGAGCTTGTGTCCCCCACGAAATGGCCCTGGAGGGCACCATCCGTGTCCAGTGCTGGGCACATTCCAAGGAAGGTCTGACAGGCTCCTTGTCCCTGGCTTTTCCAAACTCCTTCTGTCAGATAATCCTGTATGGCCTCAGGCAAGGCTAATTCAATATTAGGGAAAAAATACATAGTTCAGCATGGAAGAGGCTCCCACATGGCCCTTGGAAAGGGGAAGGAGGCAGGAAGGGCTTGTGGTGCAGCAGCAGGAACTCGGGAAAGCTGGGTTTGATACCTGTGTCCCACCTACTACTGGAAAACAGGGACGTGAAGCCTTCAGCTCTCACTGTCACAGTGTTCCTGGAAGGGGCTGACAAGTCCTGTGGGAGAGATGAAGGAGTGAGAGGGGCTTTTCTTCTCAGCTCAGCCTAAACCCCGCCTGCAGTGGGGACCTTTGTGTCAGAGCTGCAGCGACCCAGCTTCCCACAATGGCCACTGGTAACTGAGGTGGCACCAAAGCCACATCCCATGGGCAGGACACGGGAATCCAGCAGCAAAGGTCACTTCAGGAGCCTGAACTCGGCTCTAATTAGCACTGGGCACTGCACAGGCAGCACAGAGCAGGAGGAACCTCCCAGGGATCCAGCCATGCTGGGGATCCTCGTGGGGATCCATTAGGGATGGGCCAGAGATGGGACCATCTGTGGGACAGAGATGGTCTTAAATGGCATCATAGGAGGTGCTTGTCCCACTGGCTGCTGGGCAGGGTTTGGAGAGAGGCATCACCCAGCCTTCAGCTCCACAGGGTCCTTAAAAACTACCTTACATCGAAAGCTTTGTGCAGGCTGCAGAGCTGCCTCAGTGCTTTGGGGCATTTTGGGAATGGAGGCTCCTCCAGCAGCAAACACTCATCCATTCCCAGCATTCTGCTCTTGTGGGATGAGGAGGGATCTGGAAAAAAAACCACAAAAGCAGAGAAAAGCACCAAAAGATGTCCTGCTGTCCATCTGTGGCCATCTCTGACCTGCACCCCCAGAGTGGGACACGGGCCAGCACATCAGAGGTGTGCTGCAGACCCTGGAACAGGGGGACAAACGTTTCTCTAAGCCAAGCCCAAACACACTCACGCTGTTAAAATGGGGCCAGAACAGAGTATTTCGGCTTCCTTCGCTCTCAAACGTTCCCCGGTGTCTCTGTATTCTCCCTTCTCCACCGAGAAGGAGCCGTGGGATGTCGCGGGAGGGCGGCGGGAGCCACCAAACCCCGGCGTGGGGAAGGTGCAGCCTCCGGGGTGGCCCCGGCTGGGGCAGGAGCCGGAGCCCACGGCTGCTCCCCGGAGCTGCCAGGAGATTCCCTGGGCCGAGCCTGACCTCCACAGGCCGCCTGGGTCATGACAGCCCCGCTCTGCTCCTCGGGACCAGCAGCACCTGGAAAATATTCCCAAACAGTGCAAGCAGGAATAGCGCCCTTTCCCCACCAAACTGTCCCATTGTCACCAGAGCTCCGGGATCTGGGACTGCCTCCCTCGTGTCCCAGCAACCGGCTCGGGGCACAGGAGCTCCTGGGCTTGTTTCTCCTCTCCTGATACATCCAGGGCTTCTTGCTGTGCATCTCCCCTGCTGCTGCCTTCCCTTGTTCCAGAAATTAGGAGGTTGCAAGAGACGTGGATGCTACAGGAAGGGAAGATTCACAGTTCATGAAGCTGTTGGTCTAACAGGGCTTTCCATGCCCTGAGGAGCCCTGTGGGCACAGAAGATAGAACTTCATGGCCAGGAGCAGACACAGGAGTCCTGATTCCCCAGAATCCACGTCATCTGCTCAAACAGGACTGTTCACACCTTTCCATTAACACAGAGCCTGGAAAGGCTTATCCCGTACCCCGTTAACAGTAGGGCAGTTAACACTCAGTTAACACTGAGGATTCGGTTTTCAGCTCAAAGGGAGGAAAATATCTCATGGGTGTAGCTGATACTGAGGCTCCTTTTCCAAGACATTCTGAGGGAGCAAAGCGAACGCCCCAGCGGAGCCAAGTCATCCCTGGAGGGCAACAGCAGCTCCGGAGCCTCCTGCCTGACTGAGGTTTCCACTAACAGCTGCTGATCTGAATTCCTAGACACAGCATCTGCCTCCTCAAAGCCTTGGGTTTGTCTGGGTGTCAGTGCCAAATTCCAGAGCTCTCCGGCGTCCCGGCGGATCCGCTTTGCCCTCCACAGACACGGCACAGCATGTGACGGGAAGGGGCAAGGCCCCCCCAGAAGGGCAGTTGGAGCTGGTGGTGCCAGCGGGACTCCAGAGCAAGGAAATCAAAAGGAGGGTTGGTCAGAGCCTGGGGGAGAGAGAGCGAAGTCGGTGACACGGGCAGGGCTGAGCGAGTGGTTTGCAGGTCTGAGGCCTCTGGCCAGATGTGACAGGAGCTGCTCCATGTCCTGAACCCATCCCACTGCTCTCCCTCGGGCCCAGCCTGTGTGCCAGCACTGGCAGGTTCCCCCACAGCTGCCCAGCCAAAGTTGTTCCACCAAGATGTAACAGCCCCCTTCGAAGGGCTTTGGAGCAGCTGCATCCACGGCACAACATCCAGTGCTCCAAGGGGCAGGTTTTCTCTCTCCCAGTGCCACTGCAGGTGGGAAGTGCGGGAACAACCAGTGGGAAAACAGAGCCTCTGACATGGAGCCTCAAGACCTTCTCTGAGTGCTGTGCCACGATGCCACCAGCCCCCTCACGTGGGTCACTGGACTTCTCACCCTGCACTCCTTCCTGCTCTGCTGCTACAAGGGGAGACTCACTGGACTAGTGCTGTGGAGACACGAGGAAAAGTGTCCCATGAAAAGCCTGGCAGCCAACTTGATGCACTGTCTGCAGAGCCAAGTGTTTATTCCCAAGTGAACTCTGCACAGAATCACTCCCAGGCTGGGCAGGGATCAGCACCACAGCAAGGGTGTAAATAAAATTAGGAGTCCAACATTGATTCCAGTTTGCCCACTAACAACGTTCCCATTCACTCAAGGAAACATTCCCAGGAATTGCTCCTATTTGCTGTCTGGCAATCCAGGCTGTGTTTTTCCCCTCTGTTGAACCAACACTCCTGATAAAGCCGGGAGCCTTCCAGCTACTCCCTGAGCGTCGAGATACAAAGAGCCCTCGCCTTTCATCGCCTGTTCCAACCACACAGCGTGGCCAACCCTGGAGAATCAGGACTCCCGGATTCCTTCCTGGCCCTTCTGCCCAGGGGGGCCCTGACATGTGTCCCCGCTGCACTGGGGTGGGTGCCTTTGTGAGCTCAGCTCGGGTGATAAGATCAGCCCTTGGGAGCAGCACAGCCACGGCTGAGCAGGGCGGTGTCACCCACACACGGCACCCAAAATACAGCTTCACCCCTTGGGCCGGGTCAGGGCCGGGGATCTCTGCCCCAGACACGCACTGGGTGACTCACAGGAGGGCACCCAGAGGCAGCTCCTGCTCTGGGTAACCCGGAGGGACCCCCAACGAAGCTGTGGAGCTCAGCTATTCCTGGGAACCAGTCACGGCTTGCCTGGGTTTCAAGGCCTTCTCTTATCTTGTGCAGCAGCTCGGGCTCATTGTGCAATCTCCCCACTGGAGACGTTACCAGCCAGGATTTATGGCTTCTGTAGTTTCCCTTTCATCGGCCCAGCTGGGGAAGCGCTGGCGGAGGATGAAAGCTGCTGCTTGGGGAGGGATGTCAGGAGAGCACTTCAAAGGCTCCCGGTGCTCTGGTCGCGTTAGGATACCCGGGATCCTTCTCTTACAGCCATCCAGCACTTCCAGGAGCCTCTCCCTCCTTAAGCACAGGCTTAACCATTTGGACCTGGAGTGAAGCACCTGCAGCTCAGCTCTCCAGGGGCAGGATCTGCCCTCAGGAGCCCCCAGCAAGTTCCTCCTCACCCACAGCACGTTGCACAGCAGCACCTTCCTCCTGCCCCCAGCCCTCTCCAAATACTTCACTCCCAAAGAAAATGGAAGTGCCAGCTGGCTCAGACCAGCGCAGTGGCCACCACAAATCCAGTCTGGAGCAGGAAGTTTCATGGGAAAGCTGAGCAAGCTCTGCTGTAAGGAGTAACTGGCCATAAGGGAAGTCTGGGCTGGAGGGAAAGGCCAGAGGGAGCCTGAGAAGGGATTTGGACACAGATCTTAGTGTCACGTTGCCCTGTGGGCAAAGTCACACTGTGAGAAAGTTTGCTCATGAGCATCTTTCACTGCCCACTGGGACAAAAGGATCTCAGACCAACTGAGCTGGTCTGTCACACTCCGGTGCCTGGAGGGACCCAGAGACAATCCCCACCCTGTGAGCTGCCTGCTGGTGTGCAAAATTTCCTTCCTCGAGGAATCTAACAGAGAACAATTCACCCAAAGGTCAGAGCAGCATTATTTCACGCTCCTTGTGTGCTCATTCTGGCTCCAAGCCCACAAAAAGCTCAGAAATGAAAGCCCCTTGAAGAAATCCCACACTGAACCTTCAAACCCCCCCGGCCTGCAGTAAATGCTCCTGTGCTGTTGTGGACCTGAGTGCTGGGCGAGTGGGTGCAGCGAGATGAAGAGCCAACCACTGCCTTAAAACCCAACAAAACACAGACTTGCAGGAACTCCCAGTCCCTATAAGAAACACTGCCTGGGGAAATTAAAACTCAGAAGTAGCTGAAGCAGCACATGCCTTGCCCACACACACGAGCAGGAGCCGCAAAAACTGCCAGCGTTTTCCTCCCCTCTGTCCTTGCCCGGTGTCACAGGGGATGGCACCTGGAGGGCAAAGAGCAGTTTGAGTTGTCCAAGTGCCCCGAAGGACAGAAAGAACAGCACAAGCTCCATCGTTCAGTTATGTTTCAAACACAGCCACGAGCAGGAGCCCACGGGGACGGATCGACCCACCCGGGGCAAACGAGAAAACTCAGCTACGAAGCCACAGGACGGGGCTGAGCCCTCGCAGGGCTTCGTGACGCTCGTGGAACGTCACTCCCAGTTGCCAACAAAGCTGATAAACTGGAGTCCCCGGGACCAGCAGAGCCAATAAAAGCCGATTTCCTCAGGGCACCTGCCCTTGTCCTCAAGCAAACCCCCTCCGGGGCAGCAGCCTCAGCTCCCCCCTTCACCCCAGGAGCTCCCGAGGTTTGTCTGGAGCTACACGGGTGTGTTTAGGCCCCAGTTCTGCTGCCACAGCAGGTTCATTGGCCAAGCTCTGCCCCCAAAAAGGGTCTTCACTTAGATCTCAAAGGATCGCCCCTGATACTTCTAAGTCTCCTTGTTGGTATCTATGGATGGAAAGTACTACCAAAAATCTTCCAAAGGAAATCATTCCTTTGAATATTTGAAATTATTTACATGGAAAAAAAAGGGGGGGGGGAAATCATATGCCCTACATTTTAATTTACATTTTCGCTACAAATGGAAACTGCCTGACACAGACAAGAAATGAATTGGAGGCCTCCAGAGTCAACTCCAGGGAACTGTTGCCCAGATCATCTTTCTTCCTCATTAGACTCTTCCCAACAAGAATTGCATCCCCAAAAACAACCTCCAACAACTGTGCAGCTCCAGAGCAGTAGCACAACGTGGCTGTTCACAGGGCCCAGCTTTGTGTCTAAAAGCAGCAAAGTCTCTAATGAGGCTCAAGCCTCAGGCAGTAAATTGTTCAGGAAGACAATCGGGGTCTCTTTTTCCCACCATCCCACAACAACTGCAGGAGCATCCAGGAGCTGGAGTTCTCCCGGGAGAGCTGTGTGCACACAGCAGGACCTCCCAGAGCAGCTGGGAAAAGGCAGCTCGGAGCTACCGGGCACTGACTGCAGGAGGCTGGAGCTGCTCTGCAGGGAAACAGCACCAGCTGCAGCTGTGCTCCACATCTGGATAAAGGCATCACACAGCAAAGGCTGCAGCAGGGGGGTGTGGAACCGAGGGAGAAACAGCAGGAGAAGCTGTCAAGGATGGGGGATCCAGCTGGGAATGCAGAGTCAAGACTGACCAGCCTGAGCGCTGGGCAGGAGTCACAGAGTCACAGAAGGGACCCACGGGAGTCATCCAGTCCAACTCTCAACCCTGCCCAGGACATCCCCGAGGGTCACACCCTGTGCCTGAGAGTGTTGGCCAAACTCTTCCTGAGCCCTGGCAGGTTTGGTGCTGTGACCACTGCCCTGGGCAGTCTGACCAACGAGCTTCCTGTTCCCAGCACGTCCCCCTGCAAACCTGGTAGCTGGTATTTTTAGGTGTTTTCTGGGTTCTGCTCCCCCTCCAAGCAATCCCACTTCCATGACCCACAGTCCCTTCTTCCCAATGGGAAGGCCTGGAACAGGAGGCTTGAAAGGCACACCAGATCAAAGGAACCCCTGCGCTGCCGCGCTCGGCCGGGCAGGCGCCGCTCGCCCTTGACTAAGCTCCCTGCTTGGCACGCTCCCAAACCTGCTGCCTTTGAGTGTTTGACTGCTCACAGAAGCTTCTCACAATCAGCTTTTCTGATCACACATCGTTTAAAACGTTGCCACGTTCTGCCCCCAGAGCTCAGCACCGTCAGTGATCTCTCCCCGGCCGTCGCGTGGACAGGGGAGGGTGTTTTAACCAGAGACTCATTAAGAGCAGCAGTATCACTTCAATCAGGCTCCTTGAAATAAGAATTCCGTGTGCAAACTGACAAAGTCATTCTCCTGGGTCCTGCCAAGCCCTTTGCCGTAGGCAAAGCAGTTGAGACGTCCCTTAGCATCAACTCTGTTTGTTTATTTATAAAGTTCACATGTTTGATCTTCGTTTAGCAACTGTTTTCATCTCTCTGGCCGGTGGTAAGAACACAGCAGTTCTTCTCTTGAGTCAAAGAATCATGAGTTCTCTTCTCCCAGCTCTGGAAACCGTCCAGCATCAGCTTTGAGAGCTCATCCCAAATTTAGCCAGGCCAAGTGCAGGAGGCTCTGCAGGGCTGCTCAGCTCCACACTGCTCATCTCTCACAGGTACCAGCCAGGTTCTGGCTGTCACCTTAAGCTAAGACTTTCCAGGAGTTGCCTCACAACACTTGACTAGTTTCCCTCATTTTGAACACAGCCATCACAGCCCCAAGTTGCTCAGCCACTACAACCTTTGGGAGTCTTGGAAAAAAACCCGGACTAAAACACTTTGTTACTGCCTGAGCTGCTGTGTTTTGTTTCACTGGAGATTAAACTGTTTTCAGTCCCACCACTCTGCCTGCAGACTTCAGGAGACCCCCCCCAACCCAAGCACTTGGGAGGGAACCAGTCACCAGATCCAGGGAATCTTGCTTTGCAGTGAATTCAGTGAAGCAAAGGCCTCGAGCAGCAGCTCCTAAATGTTTGTGATTAAAACCTCAGTTGCTCCTCATGGACCACTGACCCTGTTAACACCATCCCCTGATCTGCAAGTCCAGCAAAGGCTCTCCTTGGCCTCCTGTGATCCACTGAGAAGAGTTTGGGAACCACTGCAGTTAAACACGTTCTTGATCAATGAGTCACTGCATCCACCTTTTCTCCTGGAGACTTTCAGAGGCAGGAAAACCGTTCTGACACTCAGCCCATACTCAGCTTTCATTGTAACCAGTGTCCAAGAGCCCTCAGGCAACCACCTTGAATGAGTTCCCTTTCCATCCCACTGAAAACAAAGGTTTGTCCAGGTTTCTTCTTCCTTTCATAAAAATCTCCACTACCCTCTGACAAATTGGTTCCTTCCTATGCCAGGAAGTGCCACCCTCGGAGTCACTTCCAGGATCTCCTCAGCCTTTCAGCTGCTGCATTTTGCTGCTGTTTATAAGAAAAAAAAAAGAAAAAAAGAGTTGGGAAAACAATTAGAAAATTGTTTCTGGAATTTTCACAGCACAGTTAACACAACTGAAGCTTTCAGCAAACACTGTGCCTCTGCAATAAGAAAACTGGAGCTCCATAAAGTGTCCTAACTGCTGAAGGAATGAAGGTAAATCAGGGCATTGCCCACATCTTGGAATGATCTCTGTAAAACATGGAACTATGTACAAAGCACTGGTTTATTTCTAGGAACTTCTCAGTGAAACATCACAAAATTAAGTTGATGAGTATCTGAAATAACAGCTCCAAACACGGTGCCATAGGAGAGATCTCGAGGTGAACCAGCTGCTCAACACCACCAGGTCTGCCCTGGTTTAGCAGCAGGGACTGACAGCACCTTCCAGACTGGCTTAGACTCAGAGACAGGACAGACAGGAGGCAAATGGATCACAGATACACCTGTGGTCTAACTGAAGCCTTCTCCTTTGGGAGGAGGGAGATGGCCCAACATTTCAGTCACTGCAGGTCTCACACCCAAGGTGAACCAACAACTACCACTAATCCCGGCTCAGGTGGTCCAGAGCCTGAACCACTGGAGTCCATGGCAAATCTCCAGACTAGTTTTCCCTGGGAATGTGGCAACATGTTTGGGAGAGGTAAGCCAGAGCTCTGAAACCTGGATTCAAGCCAAACTGAGGATTATTTGGATCAGAGCTGTCCCTGGGCACAGGTCAGAAATGTTCAGGCTCAGCAGCTCCCCTCGACCTCTGAAAGTCTTTCCATTGCTCACATCAGCAGCTACACACAACTGTCTGCCACTGGACTCCACAGCTTTCTCCAGAGCCAAAATCCAGCTGGTCTCTTGCTGGGATGTCCAGGAGGAACCTTAATCACCTGGGGGGGGTCATAAAAACAAAATCTAGCAAAAAATGCAAAGGTTACTAACGAGTCACAAGCAGCTCTTGCAGCAAATCATGATTATACACAACACATATCAGATATCCCAAGACTACTGACAAGCATCCTCTTCCCAGCTCCACACTATTCCCTGTCCACCTCTCAGGGATGTGTGTGACCAAACTCAGACCAGGTGACTGCAAACCTCACTGCAAACCACCTCTGACCTCAACCCCGGGTCAGTAAAAGCCTGGAATGGACCTTCAGGATCATCCAGTCCCAGGGACACACACAGGGATCCAAGAACATAATCCTACCCAGGGTTTAATTGCTGGATTTGCAGCTCCCACCAACACCTTCCTGTGCCAGCTCAAAGTCAGGTGATGGCATCCCAGATTACAGGCCCCGGGAATGTCTCCTGGATTCCACAAATTTCCTTTCAAAAACAAGGATCAGAGCCCAGCTACGCCTCAAACACTCACCAGACAAGAGATTGACGTGATAATGCTTGGGAAGTTTGGAAGAAAACTTCCACTAGTGGCTGGTGGTCTCTGCTCTGCAGACCCAGGGCCTGATTGACACCCCCAATTAAACCAAGGCTTAAAACCCCCCGGGGTTTGCCAGGGCTGGTTGAGACACATTTGAAAGGAAAAGACAGTAAAGAAACACGTCTGAAACTCAGAATAAATCCACAGATTCTGTAGGTGGGATCAATCCAGTCTCAACTCATGGAATGGCCATTTAATGGGTTACCTGGGTGGAAACAAGTTGAACCAAACATGAGAATTTTGGTGTTTTTTTAATCAAGTTTCACAGGTTAACTCTGAAAACCTGTGTTCTGTAGGTAAGCAGGCTACCAGAATTTGTTCTGAAGAGCTACCACTCAAAATCTGAACAAAATCACACTTTTCATCATTTCCTTAGTTGTCATTATTCCTCAACTCATTCTCAGTTTTAAGAAAGTTCTGACTTTAAGGGGCACAACAGCAAGTTATGTTAGAAATAACATGTATTCTGCCTGAAATCACACCACCACCGAAAAAACAACCACCCTGAAGGCCAAAAATGGAGATTATAATTACCACAAGGCTGTGCTGTACAGTTCAGTACCACACTGCAGACGTAGATGACACACGTAAGTCTTCAGAAATGAGAGAAAGATCTGCTTGGTAGTGAAAATATAATTTTATTTAACAATAGCTGCCAGCAGTATACTGGTATATCTGTAAAAGATGTTCCAGAGAGTGAAAGACACAAGCAAACTACAATAAATTGTATCAACTCTTCAAGTATTTCTGCAAACAACGCTCCAATCCTTGACGTCCCGTCTCGGGATCCCAATTCTGCTCCCACCTCCTCCAGAAGTGTCAGGAGTTGGTGGCACAGGTTCTGAGGCAGATGAAGTTGTTTTTTTTTTTTTTTTCACTTGGGATAAAGCCTCCTCCTGAAAATATTAATTGGACGTGCTCAGATAGTTCTGAGTGGCAAAGAGCACAACAAAGCTGACTGTGCTTCGCCACTTTTTGTTCTGCGCCCAGATAGGCATCAGCGGGTTTGGCTCCAGCATCTTCCACTTATTCATGTCTGTGCTCCTTTGATACCAAATGCTAATTTGCTGCTTTAGCATAAAAATTTGATTACATCTCTCTTCTTATCATGGAGCTGCACACGCAGCTCTCAATCGGTCCAGACATGCCCGCTGTGGAAAAAAACAGCAATTTTATGGGAAAATGCAAATGGGGGGGGGAAAAATGCTACGAGGGAGGGACTGTGCGTGGGGGACATCCACAGGGAAGAGCTGGACAGGGAAGCTTTGGAGAGCATGGAATTTGCTCCAGAAGTTCACATGCCTCTTGTTCAACAGGCAGCTCTTCCACAGAAGGGATCTCTTGGAGAAGGAAAGCTTTGTGAAGGGGAAAAAAACCAACACCCTACTCATGCATATATAGGATAATCTGTTCTCCCACACAAAAACAGGGTGCAGATGATGGATTTTCCCTTTGTGTTCAGGAAATACACAAGTCACCTGTTTTAATGCGAATTTAAGCATATTTCAGCTTGAGAATAAAGTAAGTTATTCAGCATGCTAATACATGCAACCAACTTGCAAACTGGAATGCCAACTTGAAAGGGTAACTGCTGTTTTTAAATTGTAGAAGGGGCTTGAAGCAGCATTTTAAATTTAAACAGGGGGCAGATTAATTGCTGTTTGATGAAATTAAAAATGCATTTAAAGATCAGATTGTAAACAAGTTGACAGAAGTCAAGAATTTACATAGTTATGAAAGGGCTTTTTTAATTAATGTGGAGCTGGTGATTGGGGCCAGATGAAAGTGCTCTGCCCACACCAGACGCTGAGCCTTCCCCCAGTGCTCTGCAGGGATCACCTACGGAGGTGAGAGCAGCTCCTCTCCAGGACATTCCTGGGCTCTCCCGAAGCCAGGAGGGGCTGGGCAGCTCCTGCCACAACAAAACTGTGCAGCGGGAAGCCCGAGGGACAGCGAGTGCTCTCACACAGGACAGTTACCAGCCATCACAACCCGCGCCTCGCTGGGATTCCACCTCCCAGGGAAAGGCCAAGATAAGAAACGCATTAGTTACAGCCAGAGCTCTGCCTTTGTTTACAAGCTCTCAGACAACAATCGTTAAAATACTGAGGAGAACCAGCTACAACGGTTTGGAGATTGCCTAAAAAGCAGAGAGGATTTATTATCTCCACGGGACAGGCGGTGTTTAAGGAGCTGGGGATTTGTTTGCAGCAGCTGCACCCCAGAAACTGCATCCAAGAGTTGGGTGCTCACCCCCCCCGGGCCTGTGCACCACAGCGGGCACAGCAGGGCTGACCCGCTTGGAAAAGGGCTCCTAAACCTCCAGTCCTACAGCTGCCAAGGGCCACCTCACCTGCTTTTTTTAAAGGGGAGTTCAGAACTTTAAAGGACATGCCCACAGTGCTTCCTACAGTTTTGTTTTTAAAGGTGAGCTATGATAGCAAAGAGCACCAAACCAATGAGGGCTGGGGAGTTTTTTTTTACCCTCTATAGTCACTAAAAATGTTGTTATCTAAATAAAAAAGATTTTTTCTAGATGTCACGTTGTAGCAAAGACTGAGCCCCTACAGAGGATTATTATGGCTGAGAAACTTTATTCAGGAGGAGAACGTGACATTAGAATACAGTGATTATTAAAAGGCTACAGTTTTAGGTTTTCCTAACCAGGTCACTCTGCAGCATTTCCTTTCTGTGCCTAAACACCTCTGCAATAAATCAGAACAGGGACTAAGTGTATCTAACACAGTTGCCTTTGAAAGACAAGTAACAGGATTTACTAACTGCCTTTATATTGGAATTCTAGCTCTAGGAAGGCAAGACAAGGCACCACAAGCCATGTATACAAATATGGATCTGGTTCTCTACCTCTTCTATGTCAAACTAACTCCATGGGTATATAAAGTAGCAAAAGCAGGACGCCTGTAAAAGTCAGGCTGGTTTTCAGAAAGCCAGTGCTTACCAAAAAAATTAGTGTATAAAAGTGTTTATGTGAGCATTTTCCACGTTATTGCAGAATGTTAAATATTCCAAGAACAACCTAGCAGGAATAGCACTTTCCAGCTTCTAAAATCAGTTAAATATAAAAGTATCTTTACAAAAAAATAGGCATATAAGTCTAGCATTCTTTGGAGTTGTTTATGATGGTCTTTTAAAAATAACCTAACAGTTCACTTCATGCGTCAAACTCATTAATTTTAAACAAGAAAACTATTCCCTGGTTTAGAAATATTTGAAAATTGCTTTTAAAAAAATTGTAGTGCTATTCCTCAGCGTTGCTGTAAAAAGGTTATGTATAGTAGTGCAATGATTATGATCATGCAAAACTGCAGTCTGGGTGCACACACAAGCAAATTGGGATAAATTCAATGGAAAGGACTGGATTCCACACACCCCCTTTCTTTACTAAAGTCATCAACAGATTTCCTTTCAGGAAAAAAAAAAAAAAGAACAAACCAACCTGCATACTAAAATTTAAGGCAAATGTTCTCTTTCAAGGTCACTTTAGCTTTCTCCAGGAAAGAAAGAGCATATAAAAGTTCCCCAAAGGTTCCCATTTCATGGCTCTCAGGTCATTTTGCATCACTAATCATTGCACTGCTATTCACACGTTACCAACTAGGACACTACAGGTTACATGGACTTGGTTTATGACAGAACAGGGTTTGTGTTTTTTTAAGTAAATATCACCAAAAAGACCTATACAAAACAAAGGCTCTTAACTACCAAAAAGAAACCACTTGCAATTTTTCAGGTGAACAGATGGCAGCTTCCAATTCTGCTGTTTCCTGATGGCCAAGGGCATCCTGACAAGTATTTGTCTGCTGCACCTCAGAATTCGGGACAGAAGTAGGTGTTTGGATCTCATCAAGCTCCTGAAGACACAACTAAAAACCAACTCTGAGCTTTGAACTTCCTGCTACAGCACTCAAGCCTAAATTCAAACTTCCCTGATGCTGAGGTCCTTCAAAGCCAAGTTCCACATTGAGTCCATTCTCAACCACTACTGTGACTTCAAATCCAAGAGATTTCTTTTTTTCTAATTAAAAAAAAAAAAAATTTCCAAATATTCTGCAAATGGCTCTTTTGGATAATAAGTTCCCTTCTCTATGTAAATAGGATAGACAAGCAGGTACAGTTCAACGTGTCACAGGTATGACAACTGTGTACAGATCTTCTGGAAAAGCAATAAATTCCAAAATACATAAATATTCCTTGTACCATACAGCGAGACAGTGTCCTAAACCAATTCATGGACAGGGCCCAAATGTTTACAGAGGAAAGCAACAGGGGCAAGACAATCCTTCACACTGAAGAATCCAGAGTTCCCCCAGTGCAACACGACTGCACTAATGATATTCAAAGGAGGTAAGGAAAAACAAGCCTATAATTAACCCTGCAAACTTTAGGTAATTACTGTACCTGGTCTATCCACCGTAACTTTGAATAACTGCGAGTTCATGCAAAAAAAAATTGCTATATCTTATGTGGAAGGAGCAGTCTGTTAGAAGCATTGTTATGGAATATGCAGGAAGTCATCCTCCAGCAAGTGCTGATTACTTGGTGAGTCTCTTGGCTACGTCACTGTAAGCTATTTCGATTTCTTTGTCTCCAGGACAGGTGTTGGTGAACTCATCCCTGCTGTAAGCATTCGTCAGGTATCTCCAGATCCCTGTCATTTCCTTGGGAATCTCAAAGTTGCGGTACTTTTTGGCCACCACCTAAAGCGAAAGAATCGGGTTATGAATTGCATCCTTCCACTTTAAAGCACTTTTCCACTGCTGGTCACTCTCTTGTGAGGTTGTCCTTCCAAGCAGGACACTCAGAGTCATTCCTAAAGCCAGCAGAAGCTGTTCCTCAGGGATACACCCGACCCTGGCAGCTCCCTTTGGGTTTGTCCTCAGCCAAGGAAACACTCCTGCACCCAGGCAGAAGCTGGATCTGTGGCTCCATCTGCAGTACAGAACTGACACAGATCCCTGGAGACAGGGAGAGAAACCAAACCACGGTCCTACAGACACACCTGCACTCCTCTGGTTAGCCCAGGCCACCTCTTCCCGGACTTCCAACTATTTTTTTTTTTTAATACAATCCTTTTATTTCACGTTGTGTCATTTCCTTGGTTGCACACAGGGCAGTTTTCCCTACAGGAGTGAGCAGACATCCACCTCAGCCATCAGCTGCTCACCTGATCTCCACCTTCCCTCTTCCACCTCACTGATCTGAGCACTAAAACTGACTGTGCCCACGGGGGTCAGGGCAGTCAGAGGGGTTTGGGTTCTGCCTACAGGTTCACACCTCCACTGAACCCAGTGCTCCAGCCCCAAAGCCCTTGTGCAAGACCCAAATCCTGCTTCAGGTACTGTTAATGCTGTAGTTAAACTTACATGGGAGTCTACAAACAGTTGGAATTAGCTGGGCTCTAGAATGTCACAGAATTGGAATTAGCTGGGCTCTGGAATGTCACAGAATTGGAATTAGCTGGGCTCTGGAATGTCACAGAATTGGAATTAGCTGGGCTCTGG
>NW_016690459.1:152654-171669 GCF_001604755.1 Lepidothrix coronata
CCTTCCCTCTTCCACCTCACTGATCTGAGCACTAAAACTGACTGTGCCCACGGGGGTCAGGGCAGTCAGAGGGGTCTGGGTTCTGCCAGTTCATCCTCTGCCTACAGGTTCACACCTCCACTGAACGCAGTGCTCCAGCCCCAAAGCCCTTGTGCAAGACCCAAATCCTGCTTCAGGTACTGTTAATGCTGTAGTTAAACTTACATGGGAGTCTACAAACAGTTGGAATTAGCTGGGCTCTGGAATGTCCCAGGCCATCAGCCTTCTGTCCTTCCTTCTCCCAGCCCCCCAGGCTGTACCTTGACGATGTGCAGCTTGGGCAGCAGGTTGCAGTCTGCCAACGTCATCTCGTTGCCGTCCAGGAACTTGCGCGTGGACACGGGCACGTCCTCCATGCTGTTCTCGTCGATCTCGTCGGGCAGGGGGGAGTTCAGGTACTCGTCCAGTTTCTGGAGGGTTTTCAAGAGGCCACGTTCTAAGGCTGCAGAGGGAGTTTTAAGGTTTGGGTTTTTTTAAGAACAAAGCAAATCCTCATTTATAATATTGATGCCAGCCACAGATCCGATAAACCCCTCACCACTGTGCTCCCCCGTACTCTGAAGGATTTGTAACCCCTGAGCAACTTTTGTGGCAGCAGCACTGCTGGATCTGGCTTGATGGTCACACCAGTAACACTGGAATGGAACCAGAACCCCTTTAAATATCCCACACACTCAGGTTATTTAAAAGCTGGTTAATACACGAGTTTACACCAATTTAGAACACAGTAAGACTGTCCACAAGGGTTTATTTCTGGTTTAAAAAGTGGCTTATGTCAGTTTGTTAAGACCGTGCCTAACTGGCTTAGAATTAAGAATTAGAATTGGAATTAAGCTATGCTGGGGTTTGTATACATTTAAACATAATCTGTTTAACGTCACATGCTCAGCAAAGAGCCACGACCAAACAAACACAGAGTACCCGGGAGGTTTCTGGAATCCAGCAGGTTTTGGGAATGCATCAGCAGAGGGCAGCACACCCCACGAAATCCCCAAGTGTTTCTCAGCTGTTTACCAATATTTTGCATCTCCCTGTTTGAAATGCAGCACAAAGGCCTCCTTCGGTTTTCCCTCAAAGCACACTGAGGATGAAAGATTTGCACTAAACTATTTGAAGGTCCAGCTGTGAACTCTTTATCACTTATTGATCTCTGTGTTGCATCGACTGTTTTCCCTCCACACACAAAGGTCTTAATGCTTTAAAGAAAGCAACAGGGACTCAGCTTAGCTCAGAACTCTGAATGAGAGCCCTCAGTCCTACAGAGGGCAAATAATCAAGTGCAACAGATGCACAGAAACTCGAGCAGTGGGGTGTGACACAAACACTGCATGAAATTTGGTTCTGGATATTAAAATGTTTATAGTTCATTCCAGAGTTTGGACTGGCTGTAAATATCCAATACCAGTAGTACGGACAAACCCTGCACACCCTGCTGAAATTCTGAGTGAACACTAACTGAAGTTCCCTCTCAAAGTGTTGAAATCTTTGTCTCTGACATTAAACCACAGATTGAATTCCTGAGACTCTCCCAAGGGTCCATCAACACGCAGCTGAATTTGTCAGTGAGACACTTCACAGCAAAGCTGCTCTGAAAAGCACAAGCCAGTGAAACCACGTGTGCCCAGGCACTGCCCCCCAGGTGACCCACCTTCATTAGCTTCTGGTCTAGAGTTTTTGATAAATGCAGAAAATTTGGCAAATATATCCATCCCAGCAGTGTTTGATTCTGGATGCTTTGGTGAAAGTTTTAGGTATCTGGAAAGCAGAAAGGAGCATATCTACAGCACATTTAGCATAATGATGATCATCATATATATAAACTAGTACAAAATGGCCCTTTTTAAAAATATGTAGATTTACCAGTTTATCCATTTTCAGAGTTGCTTTTGAAATGTAATATCACACACTTCCATTTAAGTTAAGATTTTAGAACCCACTTTTAAATCACTTTTCAGAAGATCACCAAAGTGTATCCCTGCTTTCTGAGTCAGGCATTTGTTTCAAGCAGATAACAAACAGTTCATAGTCAGGGATCAAGCAGGTAAATAATAAAATACACTTGTCTGTTCCCTGTACACACACACAAAAAAAAAAAAGTCTTTTTTCCATTTAAATTAATATCAGCTGTTCCAGCATATTGTGGATTCCAAATCTTTTAACAAAAAAGTGAAGTCTCGCCACACTAAAAAGACAAAACAGTCTGTTAAAGGCAGTGTCTGGATTTTGCCTTTGCCTGCCAGCTGAGGAGAAGAAAGCCAACAGTTTAGGGAAAGCCTGAACACATCACAGCAGCTCCCCACTGCAGTTTGTTACAAGTCAGGACTAAGTTTTGCAGAGCAGACTCATCTTCACCTGCATGGGTTGGACACCCCACCAGAACAGCCTGTGCCTGGCACCAAAAGGGAGTCACTGAGTTTGGAACTGCAGGAAGGATGACAGGACTCCACAGAGGACAATTTAAAAATAATCTTTAAGAGAAAAACAGTTCTTAATATAAAGATGAGGGAGCTGGAGAGGAGAAAGTATGACAAGCAAGAACTCCAAATTATTTTCCATGTCTTCTCCTCAGTTTATTGATGGTGAAGAACATCATCGTTGGTGCAGGAAACCCCTGTGAGAACAGTGTTTATCTAAGGGGACAAATCACCATTTTAACACTTACTTGGGTGGAGCCAAAACATCTTCCAGGAACTCCTCAATCTTATTCACGTCTGTTCTCACTTCCCCATTGTATGTGATGAAGGGGGGGTGAGTGCCTGGAGCCAAATTTTGAAGGTCTGCTGGTTTTCTAGGGTGAAATACAAACCAACACCAGAGTGAGCAGGGGACATCCATTCCACTGCCACAACCACAAAAGCCAGAGCTTTTCACATCTTTATGGCTTTAAAAAAGATATCACCAGTTTTCTTTTTAAAAAGTGAGTTTACAATCTGATTAGCATTTTGAATATACTTCATAACAATTTAAAACACTTAAAGCCAACTGCTTCCTCCTACCCCTGGCTGTGTTTATTCTCAAATCAATACAATGTTGACTAGCAGGGGGATATATATACACACACACAAACACACTCTCTCTTTCCCAAGCTCTGCAGACCAGTTTATATATAGCATAATCTGTGCTCAGTGATAATCCTCCCCCCTTCACACAGACCTGCTCTGGAAATGAGCAACTCTGATACAGAGCAGTGTGTACAAACCATTTATCACGTGCCCAGGGAATCTGGTTTAGACAAACTGACAGATGCTTAAACATCACGTTTAAAATTATGCTGAAGGTTTCATCCAGTAAAAGAACTATTTACAAATAAGAGCAGCACACCTGGGAGAGGAATCCTGGACATTAGTGTGAGTAGACACAAGAGAACCAGCAGCAAGATAAAATGCACATTTCTAACTTCTACGTCAGTTTTGGCAGCACATCTCACTGTTCACTCCAGCTCCTTGCTCAGTAATCCCTATCCAGCTAAGCCACTCTGTTTTATAAGCAATTGGCTTCTCTCTCCTCTGGCTGTGCCTTGATGCTGCAGTGACAAGGCCCAGCTCCACAGGCGTTCCTTTAAAGCCAGTGTGCCAGCTGGGCACACCCCCAGCTCCCTGTCACCCCAAAACACCCAGCTTACCCTTCATGCCAAGCTCTGCCCTCTGCCCTGTCAGCAGAGTCAGATTTAAAGCCGAAATCAATAATGAGATGTGGATCCATCACAAGCTATAAAATCCAAAGCACCATCTAAGGAGTGCAGCTGATTTCCCCAGTAAATGACCTGGGCATTAGTTGGTCCCAACCAGTGGCAGCAGAAACAGAATCCAGAACTGCCTGGCACTTGTGCAGCAGCACCACTGGAACCTCCCCTGGTGAAGGCACTGACTGCAGCCCCAGGACAACTGCTCAGAGGACACAGCCTGACTTCTCCATGTCCACGTTTCAGAGGACAGGCTGCAGTTCCCAGGCCCTGCACCACCCCTGTGGCTGACACCCAACCTGACACTCACAGGTTGAGCCACAGCTGCAGTGACATTTGCCAGGCTGGGCAGAGCAGCCCGACCACCCCCTCCTGCTGCCCCAGCACCAACAACCACCTCTGCCCCAGCAGAGAGGATGCCAAGATAAAGCTGCCCCTTGGTTACTGTTTGAACTAATGCAAACTGGACCATAACCCTTGGACTGGGTTTGTGCCTTGCAGGACGTGGCCACGTCTCCGAGCCAGCACCAGGCACTGGATTTACAGGAACTGGATCTGCAGTTCAGGAAACCCTCCTGGCTGTGCTGGGCAGGGAAAGCACATCAGGAACATCCACACAGCCATGGAGGGCAGCACGAGAAAGCTTTCAGTGGCACCCTGTAAACTAAGCCCAGTTTACAAGTCCATCCTGTATAAACATGGTTTTCCATTTCTCACAAAAGGAAGATCCCCTGCCAGAATTTCATGTCCTGCCCACTGCTGATCCTTTCACAGTGCCAAAGTGTACTTACCTGGCACTACATGTGGGACTGAATGAGAAAACTGATTTTCATACTTTAGAATATTATAGACACTGCATTAAGCCAGGTGACAGAAGTCTTATTAATACAGGAATTCAACTATTTTCAATTTTTAACCTTCAGAGAAGTTATTTCTCACTAATAGTTGCCATCACTCTCTGACTTTTAGGATTTAAAGTCTGTCATTGGTTAATGCTTTAAGTAGCTTAACACTTCATTTAAATACAGCTTTGTAACTCCCAACAATTACAGGAAGTCCTTGTGGCTCACTTCCAATTTTGCATGTTAGAGAGATAAAATTCCTCAAAAGGAATGTTATTTTAAAAACAAACACAGGCAAGACCACCGGATTTGCAACAGTACTATCAAAGGCAAGGCTTTAGTTCAGAAGCAGAGTGGTCTGAGGAACTAACCAAAAAAGTGTTCCAAAGAACCAGAGTGCACCTCAGGGACCCCAGAGCAATTTATTAATCCAGCCAGACCACCTCTGTCTTGGAAGAAAAAGAAAGCAGAGATTAACATCCCCCAGCCAAGGCCCAAACATCACACAGGGTTTAACTTCCAGTTTGCTTCCCTTGCCAGGAGATCACAAACAAACCCTGGTTTTACCACAGAGGAGCCACAGCCTTTAGAGCAGCAGTACACAGGAATATCCTTAAAAGGCTGAGAGTACAAATTCCCTCAACAGCCAAACTAGAAGGCAATTAAAAATACTACAGTGAAGTTTTACTTCAGAGATAAAACTGGAGAGCTTAAAAAGAAAAAAGCCAAACTAAAATTAAAAAAAAACCAAACCACCTTGAATAACCACTCCAAACAATTCCATGATGGCTTGTACCTGCCCCAAACTTTACCAGGGTTTTTGGAGGCAGGGCCACATAATTAAGGATCTGGCAGGTTCTTTAACACCAGGTATAAACATTTCCTGGCTTTGCCACAAACCAGAATGGCAATTAGCATGCAGATCATTTCTTGGACATCAGATAAAATCCAGCCCCCAAATGTAGTGTGTGGTGCAATTATTTATAAATGACACATGTACTGCAAGGAGTGGGAGGGAAAAAAATCAGCAATAACCCCCCCTGTGCCCAGTTCCACAGCAGTTTTCACACTGCTTGAGGTGGATTCACCTTTTAATATTTCCTGATGTTGTTATTTAAACTTTTTCTGTCAACATAACTGTGAAGCCACTCAAGTGAGATGTTTAAAACGGGATTTCAGATCTCAGCTGAAGGCAACTGGCCTGGGGGGTTGGTCCAAGCCCCACAAATGGTTTCTGTGCTGCAGCTCTGCTCTGGCCACCAGAACAAGTCAGAGCTCTGAAATGCTGCTGCTGCTGAGAAGGGGAAGAATAAAGCCTCTGTCTGCCCAAACAGAAGCAAGAGATGCACAGTTCCTTGGGAAGGGTGGGATGTGCCACTTTGTTTGCCCATGTGCATATTTTTGTGTGTGTCAAGAGTAGAACTAAGAACTGCAAAAGGTTCTTTTGTTGGCACAGTGTGATGGCCAGTGCAACTACTGGAGGGGAAAAATACCCACCACGGAGTCAGCCAAGCCAGGCTCAGTTTTTCCAGTGTCCCAAGTTCCCCACTGGTGAACTTTTGTACCCAACCATGACCTTTTAAGCCTCACAAACAGACAGAGCTGGCCTTGCTGCTGTGCACAGACGATGTTATGAGGCAGAGACATGGTTTGCAAGTAGAGCCTTTTTTTTTTTTTGCTAAGAAAATAAATTCAGATGCTTAAAGCAATTACTACTGTGCTCTTCAACAAGAGTTTTTAGCAGGAACGAAAAGCAGAGAAGACAATTGAATTAATAATGTGCTTGAAAAGCAGTTTCTTTTGACAATATTAGAAGTATTAAGGCAACATCTAACACCTGTTATCACTCTGGTAATGACAAGGGAAAGCAATCCCATCTGGTACCAAACACTTCCTATTGAGCAGGTAGCTGGATTTGACATTCTACTATTCTTCAACTGGATATTGGTCAATCCAGAATGTTGAAGTTGTATTTACTGAAGTCTAAAAGGAATTAAGTTTGTATCAACATCTATTAAAAAATGTGAATTAGCTTCAGTGGTCCTTTGTTTCCTTTACCAGAAGATGCCCCCAGTGCACAACAAAGAGGTAGTTTATTTGACCTATTCCTCTGCACTTCCTGAATTTTGCACTTATTTTGCATTTTCTCCTCCTCAGAATTTAAAAAACCCCAAACCCAAACCTGAAAGAAAGCTCTCCTTGTGTAAGGAAGGTCGACTTTAAACATCTGCAACCAATTTCTAGGCTACAAGTTCCTCTTACACCCCATTCCCCCATCCAGTTAACTCAAAGTTGCCAAAGGGACACAAGTAAAGCCAATTCATCAGGCATATTTGGCATTTTAATGATATCTCTGACTGGTTCAGCAGTAAAAACGCTTCCAAGCCTAAAACATATCTTTCCACCTTCCTCTCATCCCCCCCACCCCAATAAGTGCAGGAAGTTAAATAACACCATCATTAAAAGCAAAGGAAGCCCAAAGCTACAGTTCAGGAGCACAAGTTCTGCTCCTGAGGTTCCCCAGACCACAGCTGGGAGATGTGCTCCAGTTGCTTTGTGGTCCTGGCAGCAACAAGATTTGCAGTGGCCAGAAAAGGTCTTTGAGCAGCTACAGATGCTCACACAGCCCACAAAAGCTGCTTTCTCCTCCTGCCTCAGCCCCACCACACATGGAAGTCTTTAACACCCCTTGCCAGCCCTGAAGCAGCAACTCCACTGATTTTTTTTTTTTTTAAATCCAAACAAACCACCTCCTTCAAAAAAAAAAATATAAAAATTAAGAGGTTAAGTCCAGCAGGGTGATTTCTGCCTTATATGTTGGGTTCAGAGGAGAGCAGGGTGTTATTTCCATTGGCTTTATTCCTGACAATCAGGGTTGGAAGCACTGGCAGCCTCCCCCCTCTGTCTGTAGCTCAGTGACCAACATTGTATTACATTAGTGCTGGGAAAACATTACTTCACACCAAAAGCAAACACAAAAGCCTCTGCTGAATTTAGCATTGCCACTTTAAAAAAAAAAAAAAAGAACACCCAACTTTAGGAAATTAAGACTCCTGGATTCACTTCTCACCTTTCTTACCCACTAAAGGATTCATTTTTTAAGTGCAGAAGCTGCTTTTTAAGTGACACACAGCACTGCACAGAGGCAGAATATTCCACATTTTATTCCTACCCATTTCACACGTATTTACCACCAGGGCAGATATTTTCCCGTTGTTTTCATTATTATTATTATTGCAAAATAAGCAACATTGTCTCAAAGTCTTGAAGAAAAGGAGGAGGGTGCACATTATTTGTGACAGTTATCCAACAAGCACTGGAGATCTGACCAAAGCAGCAGTTTTCACTTGATGTGAAGTTACTAAAGTAAGATTCAATATTCAGTTATAAAATTTATATATGTTACAACATTCATGTTAAGTTTTCCAGGAGCATCATTGAACAAATTCAAGAGGAACTACCAGACCCCTTCTTTTTGGCTACAGACACTTATCAATAACCACCAATGAATGCACCATTTAAATCAGTATTTGAGGACAGATTTTTGATTTTAATTGCAGGGAATCAGCCCCTCAAAGCTTTGTTACACCAAGTGCACTGTATTGGCCAATAAATCAAGTATTTCTTACCTCTTCAGGTCGACTGTTGTGACACTGAACACCACTCCCTTCAGCCAAAGGATCATGAACAGCCTCTGGGAAAAAGGGCAGTTTCCTATGCTTTCCCCATCACTGCCAGCCTGCAGGAGAGAACACACAGGGATCAGGGGGGAGAACACACCTGGATCAGGGGGTAGAACACACAGGGATCAGGGGGTAGAACACACCTGGATCAGGGGGGAGAACACACAGGGATCAGGGGGGAGAACACACAGGGATCAGGGGGGAGAACACACAGGGATCAGGGGGGAGAACGGGGCCATCTCTACGTGCTCACAGTTACTGAAGGGTTTTAGTTAAAGGCAAACCAAACAGCAACTGAAATCTGCACTTTTATGAAGCCAAGTAACCCATTTACTTGCCATGTCCTCATGAAATGTGCCCAAACAATATTTCAGTCAACACAAGCTCTCTCTCACTGAAGATGATCCAACTGCCCCGGCAGCTGACCATCTTCCTCTGAGCAGCCACACCTTTTGATGGCAGTTTCCCAACACCAATATTGTCCTTTGCTCTTTATTATCCTTTTTTCCTTCTTCTCCAAGGCATTGCTAATTCACTGGAGTCCTCTTCCAGCTCCCTGCTCCTGTCAGCCCCTGTGCAGTGCTCCAGGGAGCCAACTGCACCCAGGAACTGAGAACCTTTATTGGACTGCAGGTGTTGGGAGGAAAGACATAACTGTGAGTACATAGAGACTTCACTGACAATTAAGTAATATTCCAAACCCATTTTTTATAGACAATTCATCAATAAGTCTTTGTCCTGCCACAACAAAGGCCCATCAGACAGCAGCAGTAGCCCCCCAGGGCAGGCAGTGATGGCATGGATCTCATGATTGCTCTGACAACGAGGGATGTATTGCTGAGCTGGAAAATCTGAGTGCGCAGTGGGCAGGAATCAGGCACTGGAAACCTTGAATCTTGTTATAAAATTCCATCCTCTGAAGAGAAAACTGGCTCAGCAGTTAAAGCAGCCACATATGTCAGATCTTAACATGTACTTTATATCAGATGAGTTTCAATGGATTTTGCTTATTGTTATTAGAGTCCTTCCAAGGGTAATTTTAATGAGCACAACTCTCAAAACCTGGCCAGTTCTTTCATCATCACAGTGGGGAGAATGAAGAAAGACTTTGTAAATTAAGAGCAACAGCAGGATTTTCAAAGACCAGGAAAACGTTAAGTTTTTCAATGAAACTGTCTTAAATTCAGAAAGCTTTTATTTATTTTTTTTTTTTGAAAACTCATGTTGCCTTTGCAGATGAGGCTGAGTCTACTTTAACAGTTGTCAATTAATACCAGGACATGAGGATTCAAACTCATTTATGTTCCTGCAGCTTATGGACTCATTTCTACAAGTGTCCCTCCTGTCAGCTCTGACTCTCCTTCCCTACACTTTGTTGTGGACAACAAACAGAGCTGTTTTCCTTCAAACCTTTATCAGTGTCATTAATGAAGACTTGAAAGAAAAAGGAGGTTGTCTTTCTGCCATAAATTACTAATTTCCTCCTTTATCTTTGGAAAGTAAAGCATAAAACTTGTAGCAGATTAACGATTGTCTTAAAATCTGCCATGAGACTTCTCATGCTCAGGAGAACAAATTGCAAAAGCATCTCAGAAAGGATAAAACAGAGTCACTTTGGTTACTCTGCTCCACACAAGCTCAGCCCACACCTCACAACAGGTAGGTGTAGCTGTTGTAAAGATTCCAGCTCCGTGGATTTGTGTGTGGATTTGTGTGTTCCCACCTCAGCAGACACTTCCACGAGGAATGACTTCACCCTGCCCTCCATGTCCCCCAGCTGTGTTTTATGGATGTTAATAATTAACCACCCTGCTGTCCTGCAGATAGCAGGGTGCATTTCAGCAATTCCCACCACAGTCACATTGCTGTGTTTACACTGAACAGACATTTCCTACAGGTAAATTATAGACTTATACTCATCTACCTTTTTTTTTTTGCCACGTGTAAGATCTTATCTACCTTTGAAAAAAAGACAACACTTCACCCATCTAAGGAAAATATACATTTTGTACTGCCCAGGTTAATTCAGATTTTGAAGCAGAAACAATTCTTTGATTGAGAAATTATCTCTATCTTCAAGTTTTATAGCAACTTCAACCAAGGTACTCAGAGCAAAGTCCCCAAGGTTACACCCCAGTAACAGCACAGGCTCTGTGCCCCCATCCCTTTGAGCTTTACCTCACTTGGCCCACTGGAACCCAAAGCAAAGCTGCTTTAAAATCACTGAACTGAACGGAAAAGTGTTTAAAAATCCAGGCACAGCACTGAGCTGTGGCTTTCATTCAGGTCCATCCTCCTCAGCCAAAGTCAAAGTGGCCAGTGAGGACCAAAAAAGGTCAAATGCATTTATGGTGCAGAGCCAACTTGTCCCGAAACTTTCCTTCTCTCCCAATGCAAGTTTAGCATTCAAAATTAACAAACAACGAAGAGCATCTGCTTTTGTTTAGGCAAGACAGGCTTTTTGGATGATTTGACTCAGAAATAAAGGATTATAGCCCAATACCATCCAGTGCCACGAACAAAACCTGATGCACTTTCGAAGCTGCAGCTGAGCAGCAGAACCGAGCACGGCCTCTGTCTCCAGTCAAACGTTTGTCCCACTTCTGCTCCAAAAAGTCCCAAGTTATTCTGAGCACACACTGGAAAAGGAATGCACTCAGAATGCCAAGAAACTCTTGGCTCCAGTGCTCTTGAGCCAAGGAATTCTGCTATGTAACTGTTTGCCTGAGAGGCCCGTTTTCTGTCCCGTGTTTGCTGCAGCCCCTCAGCCGGAGCAGCTCCCTGCTGGGACACAGCACTCGGATCCTCAGGGTCCCTCACAGGCTCACCAGGCTGGGGGATGTTTCTGCAAGACTCCCATTTTCTCCACTGGAACAGAGCTGTGCTGGCAGTGAACTCTAAACCTTTCAGTATTGCAGGAATATCCTGGAATTCTACACAACTTGTGGTGCAGGGGGTTAATCACGTAACAATTGTGCTTGAGCCCACTGCTAGAAGACAGAAAGTTGTCATGGCCTTGTCTTTTAATCCAGGCCATAATATTCCAGGATATCTTCAGTGTCTAATCCTCATCACCATCACAGTAAATATTAAACATTGACTTCTTTACACTAATGTCAGCCTAGAGTATTGTTAATTCAACAAGGTTATGCTCATTCTATACTGAGAAGCTTTGAGTTTTTATTTCAAATTCCTTCTAAAACCAGCCTAAAAATCTCGATCACTAAATCAGGCCAACCTGCCCACTATTAGGCTGATTTTTCAGTTCTGCCATTGCCCACTGAAGGATATACACTCAAGAACTTCATCATGTATCTGTGTTTCTCTGCCAGGTTTTCACCAGTAGGGATTAGGATCAGACAGAAGGAAGTGCCACACATCCCACAGGAAGCAAACAGGGCGTTTTACCTCCTGTGTTACCCTCTACAAGCTGCCTGCAATTAAAAAACTTCCCAAAAGGGTGCAAACCTGACCTCCTTAATTGTAAGATGTGGCACAGAAGGAGCTGAGCAAAAACACAGCAGGGCACTCACCCCCCAGTGTCACATGATAAACAAACAAAGCTGCTTTTAAAGGAAACTTAAATAAGAAAGTAAGTTCCAATACGAAGGAGAGAGTTACAAGGCAGTAAAACAAACCAGTCTGCTCACTGAGACGTCACCCTGGTTTATCACAGCCACAGTAAAACTATTGGCAACTCCCAATGCCAGGCAGCTCAGCCCAGGGAAGAGTGCCAGAGACTGGGAAAGGGAAAAAAACAGAAAAAAATCTACTTATCCCACTGTCTGGAAGTCTGAGCTGAGCTGATCCAGCCCAGGAAGTCACCTCCTCCCTTTCTCTTCCCCTGGAGCAGTGATTTCATTCAAAAGAGATTGTTTTTCCAAAAAAAAAAACCCAAAAAACAAACCCCCAGAGAGTACAAGTAAAAATACATCCGTTTAAGTGGCTAAACAAGCTAAGTGAAGGAAAAAAAAAATCCCTTTATATTGTGAAATGTTTGTCTTTGCAGCTGCATAAAAATTAACCTGACTCCTAACACAAGAACCTGCCTGGATTTACTTTACCAAGGTGGTGCTGGAGTTTATGGAAGACTAACAAGAAAAACAGACAAGCAAAGAAGCACAAAGGGACACCAAGCCCTTACTGTGCTGTACAGACCTGAGAGCCTCGAGAGCAAACCAGAATTCAGACATCTTCAGTCTCAAGGGCCTGCAAAACTGTTTCAAAGAGCAACAAGGGAAAAGGCACCCTCTAGAAGTTTCCCAAACTGGATCAAGTGACTGCAGAAACAATAGTAAAGTCAAAGTGCATCTGTGAGCAATGTAATACAGAGCAATGCAAGGAAAATAAAACAAAAGGGCAGAGCACTTCAAGACCATTTCCTCATTTATCCAACACTATCAAGGGAATCTCTCCCAGAACTGTCACACAAGAAGTGGTAAAAAATAAAGTTTGGATGAAAAGGGGGAAAAAAACCCATTTTAGATGTATCTCATAGAATGCTTTTCACCAGAGACAACTACTGGAGCCATTTGATTAGCCCACCAAGGAAGTCCCCACTCCCCCAGCTAAGAAATCTGCCCTCTGCAAAGTCTAGAAGAATAATGTTCCACTAATAAACAGATTGGGGAACAGACAACTGAATGAGAGGGGATATTCATATTTAGAACTCAAAAATCTTGAAATATGTCTCAGTTTTAACAATAATAAAAAAAAACCTGCTGAGAAAACTGCATGAGCAAACCAGAGTGATGCAAACCCATGGCCTCAAACCAGCAGATAACAATCAGCCTTGCATGTTTAATGAGCAGTAAGCTCATTCAAAAACTGAGTAATTAATAATAATCCTGTAAGGATTACTGTTTTGAGAGGAAATGGTTTAAGGTAACAAAGTGATTCAAGTGCAAAACCTGCAGCAATTCAAAACTCCTGAGATAAAGGACTAGAGAATACAGAAAGGAGTGGTTTGATGTTCCACACATGAAATACTGAAAAGGGGCTGGTACTGTCTGTCCAAATCCTTGCAGGCTCTGCCAAGCTGAATAAACAGGATTCTGTGCTGCTCATTGAGGGGTTTTCAGATAAGATGTAAAGAGTGACACCCATGGAAGGATGTGCCAGTGTTTGATGGCACAGCAATCAAACACCTCCCTAGGGAGCTGCTGTTCCAGCTGCTCCTCGTGGCTGCTCAGGCAGGGGGTGGATGAGCTCTGGGATGTTCTGTGCAAACCAAACCATCTCTGAGAGGGTCCCAGTGTCCCAAATACTGATGAAGCATCAGTCAAAGAATAAAACAGGTGACAAGGCAGTGAGGGGAGAGAGCAGGAGCACAGGAGGGTCTGCAGCACACAGTGTTTAATCCCTGCTCACCCTCTCAGGTCTGTGGTTTGAGGAAGGAGCTGGTTTGTGTTTTCACAGCAGGAACAGGTCAGGGAGCAAGGGAGACTCAGGCCCTGAATGGTGATGCCACTAAATCCGGTCCAACCAGCTTTATCTCGAGGGATGACAAGCCCACACTTCTGCCTGTCACTCACCTTCCCTCTCAGCTCACCCTGTGCCCCTCCAGGACAGGGCACAGCTGGTGCCACAACTCCCATGGGAAAGCCTTTCCCTCGGAGAGGTTCCTTGTGCCACCAGGCACATCGAACATGGAAGGGACACTTCAACACCCAAGTGGCACAGTACAGCAGACAGGCCTGAGGCTGCTGACAGCTTAAAGAAGTTTCCTGGCCCGATAAACAGAACCAGGAAAGGTCAGAACCCCAAAACCACATCCTGCAAAAGATTTAGAGTATCAGAAGGATTTCTGTGGCATGTGTAACACAGATCAAACGTTTCATTACTGGTACTGGAAACCCACAGGCAGTAGCAGCAGCACAGGCAGGAACTTAAAACACTCATTTTCATTGACTTCATAGCACTGATGGTGAGCAAGGAACACTGACTCCAACCTCAACCTGCAAAGACTCTGTGCAGAAACCTGAGCTGTGGGATTTTCCTTTCTAACTCAGTTGTCCTGGTAAGTGTAAACCAGAGCACTGAAAAAAACACATTAAAATAGACAATTTAAAGGTACCATAAGCATAAATTAATGGAAGTAAACACAATCTCAGGCTCTGTGCTATCCAAACACCTCAACAGGACAGCCCTGCCAGCACAAACCCAAGAGCAACCTTGGACAACTCCTGCCAGCGTGTTTGTTCTTCTGCCACCAGACACACCAAGGAGTGTTCCAGCAATAAACATTCCATAAACGTGGTGAAAACATCCTCTTGCTTTAATAATTAGCCAGTGTGAGCTGCTATCAGCACATGCACGTGAAAGGTGAATGAAAAAGGCCTGGAAACCACCCACTACACAGCCCTTGCCCAACAGGATGGTGTCCCAGAGCTGTGGTGTGGGTCCCAGCTGAAGAGTGTGGACCACCTTGTAAAGGGAAAGGGAAAAAAAGTCCACACACGAAGAGCTCAGAATAACGAAGATTTTCAATATTTCCCCTGGAGTTTGTTTTTCTTGACCTCATCTTTCCACTAGAATTCCCATCTGGCAGAGCTGTTCGATATCTAACATACTCCATCAGTTCCAAGGGCTCATTAACAGCTGACATTTGTCATGTTTAGGAACCAACTCTCCTCTAAAAATTTTTCTTAATAGAGAAAAAACCGTGGCACATTGAAAGCTCCATGTCAGCCTCTTCAAAAGAGACAGGAGCAAAGGCAAGTCTCCAGACAGCTTCAGGCTGTTTCCCCCTCAATGTTCCAGCTGATACCACAGCACAGCTTTTCTTAAGCACTTTGGGACCTATTCTACACATTTACTGCTAAAGTAAGTTAAAAAGTCACTAAAGATTCAGTCTGAGAGCAAAATAAGATTTAAGCACCCATTAAGAAGATTATTCACACTATTAAGGTCTCTGACAAGCAAGCTAACTCCTGTAATTCTTTCACAACCTTAAGAAGGTTTTAAATAAAACATCCAACACCTTTCCCCTCCCCTCAAAGGGCAGCAGTTTGGCCCCTCATATCAGTTACTTCAAAATCACCTTTGCTCCTGGTGTGTTGTCAGTGGGTGAGCCCACGGCACCACTCCTGTGTCTTTTCTGTTACCTTGTTCTCTTACTGCCATTGTAACTGAACTCCAGTGTGTTTCCCCAATATCTTTAAGAAAAAAGGCAACTTTTCTCATTAAAAAAAAAAGTGACAAAATGAGCAAATCCCTCATTATGTGCCATCTAAAACCATGAAAATGTCTTTCAGGAAGAGAGGGAACATTCCCTTCCAAACTGCACAGCTGCCCTCAGAGAGCTCCAAATTAAGCTTCCAGCACCTGTATCTCTCAGTCTTATCTTCACATGAACTCCACTGATCAGTGTAACCCCTTTATTTGACTTTTAAAAGGGAATACTGTATCAAGTTAACACTATATCAAGTTAGACTTAAATTCTCAAATCACAACCTCCACACACACCCCCCCAAATTTAAAGAGTTACAATATTGAAGAGCTTAGGCCATCCCTGCTACCTCAAAGAGCCAGGGCTTTAAGCAAAACAGGAAAAATAGAGAAAAAAAGCAGAAGACCAGTGCTTATACCTGGAATTCCCTAAAACACAAAATGCCCAGGATAATTAGTCTATACTTCCCATGAGCTGACTGCCATCAACACCACCCTGGGGAAAACCAACCTGAGTTACCCCTGTCCCCTCAGGAGCTCCATCACCTTTGTGCACCAAGTTCCACATCAGCTGAAATTCCTTTAAACTCAACAAGCTTAAAAAGAAAAATTAACTGAAGTCCCTGCATTTACTTGGGATCTGGCAATTACACCAGGGAAAGGAATGTTTATCAGCCCATTCAAGCAGCCTCTTAAGTTATTACCTTTCTGATAAGCCCCCACTGTGTCAGACATTTGACTGGAACAGCAACTGGCCATTTTGGGATGATGGTATTTTTAGCCCTGTGATGCTGCTCCTGACAAAATAATTAGCAGACTTGTCTCACTTCCCTACAACTCTCGTTCATTGCTACCCAATTCTCACTGAAAAGCTTTTGGGAAAAGCTCTGGGATCTCCATGATGTATTAAAGTAAGTTCACAACTCAGCAGAAATTAATTAATTAAGCACTTCTAGTCCTTCGGAGAACAGAAATTATCCCGTGTTCATCCTTTGAGAGAATCAGATGAAGAGTCAGAACCAAAACCTGCATTAAATACTAACCACCATTTTCCTCAGTGGAGAAATGAGCTTAATGATATGAATAACAAAACCCTGGGATTATTGAGGACAGACACACACAGGACACTTCCTGACCTGGCCCAGGAAAATTAAATTATTCCCCAATGGCAGAAGCCTGGCAACTCTGCTGCCCCTTTAACAGAGAGATCATGTTGTAACAAATCTCTAAATGATCAACAGGGCTACACTGACTAAAATTTGCTGTGTAACAGCTTGACACATTCTTGCCATATTCTAGCAGGGAACTGGAGACAGACAATTAACTATACAGCACTAAGGGTTTCTTTTATAATGCCTGAAACTTGGTTTTGGGTATCCAGCATATAACCCTGGAATGGGCATTTTATATGACCATGATTCTCTCTCTCTCTCTCTCCCCAGACTTCTTAAATTTGTTAATGAAGCACAGTGTGTGCTTTGGCTACAGCCCAAGAGACCTACTTCAAAATCTCCCCCCCACCAAATAACAAAGCACCAAAATTATAGCAAAGAACTGCAAACATTGTCACCGGGGCTCAGAAGACAATTAAAATTTGTATCTTTGGCATTTAAGAGTTTTTCAAATAAACCTTTGAATCTGCGTCACTTCTGCAGGTCAGAAAAACAAAGAACTGTGTTTGTGGTATTTTATAACCTAATTTACAGAGCAAAGGTGAGCAGAGAGGAGCAGGAGAGCCCAGAGGAGCTTCAAGTCCAAATGTCAGCCCAAAAGCCACCACCTGGGAGCTTCAACGTGCTGGTACAATCAGGAACACAGAAACCACAACTGCCTCCAAATCCTTGCAAACAGCAACATCCACAGAGGAGTGCACCAAGGAACAAAGAACTTGCCCAAAGTCCCTCAAAAATCAGTGCAGTTTTGAGCCTGTTCCCTGCTAACAGCACGTTCCGAAGCTCTGGAAGGAAAAACGTTATCAAAGACCAAAACTGGGGCTGGAATTTTTGCTTTAGAGCAGCTGCAGGACGAAGGGTTTGAGGAAGGCTTGGTCTCTCTACAGCACAAGCAACGTGAAAGTCAGTGACTGAAAGGCACCTCCCTGCCCGAATTCCACATCCCCTGGGAGATGGGATCCCAGCTCTGCTGTTCCAGAGCACAACTTCCTCCTCTGGCACATTTTGCCTTCTCTCCTGAAGCTCCAGGACAGCATGGCTCACCAGGGTGGCTAATACATCCCTCTGAAAGGCTACAGAAATGGACTGATGCTTTGCTTTGATTTTATTTTTAGATAAAACCACGTAAAAAACTATTTCCTTTATTTCAGCAAAGCAGCTCCCCAAAGTACAGGGCGGCAAACTCCAGCCAAAATAGTAATGTTTCAACAGAGCCAAAAGAGCCTGAAGCTGCTCCAGTAGCTCTGACTGATGCCATTAGCTCTTCCCATGAAAATACACAGATATGACTTCACTCCTGGATTACACTCCTATATTTAGTTTATACCTAATATGGACATTCAGTGTTCAGAACGAAGTCATTTCCTTTCCTTTCCTCGTGTAAGTTCCTTGCCCTTTGTCTGGCCAACAATACAAGGAATAAGTCTGAACCCTCAGAGAACTCGCACACAAAGACATTTGTAATTAATAGAGTTTAGCTTGTTTTTCACTGCAGCATAAACAAACACAGCATTCAGAGCCCTAAAAATCAGATTGTGCCACAAATGTGTTTGACTGGAATTAAAAAACTCCAACTACTCAAAACAAGTTTAAAAAAATTAAGCGTTATCTTTTTCTAGGGGAAAAGTATTCTAAATAAACCTCTGTTTAAACTCCCATGAAGACAATCATTCTGGGTTTGGGTGTTCTAACTATTAAAATATGCACAAACACTTAATACCACAAACAAGCACGTAGCACCTCTTTTAAGAGTGTATTATTCCACAGTGAGGAATATGGAGGAAAAAAACCCAAACCTGATTAGGACAATAAGCTGTTTGTTATGGGTTATTTACAAAGAACTTTGAAGATAAAAATCAAATTAGATGGATGACAAATACAGATGTAAATTATTTTTCCATGGACCGTCAATTTGCAACCAACCACCACCTTAATTAAATTTTGTTGTCTTAGACAAACTCAGTGTCTGCACTGGCAAACAAAAACCACCTTGTTTTCTCCCACGCTGTCCAGTTAAGGCTTTAGAGAATTCCACTGCTCAGTTACAGGGAAAAAGAGAACAACTCCCAAGAAAAGGCAACAAATCCAATTACTGACAAGTACAGTTATCCAGTCTTAAAAGCAGTTCTTGTGGATTTTTAAGTGGTATGTCCAGCCCAGCCAGAACTTGGAATTGGTGTAGGCACTGCTATAAAAGTGTGCAGGCCTTGTGTTTGTCACATCACAATAAATGCCTCGTTTAAAGAGAATCTGGACACACACTGGTGAGAAAATAACAGTCCAGGGCTTTTCTTGTCCCTTTTAGCTAATGAACACCTTTAAAAAACAACCCTCAGAGTTCAAAAGTCACTTCCCAGAGTACATAGCTTACTGTTTAGCTAGAAGTTCAAGGAATTCCCAAATTAGATTCTTCCAAACACAGATTTC
>NW_016690459.1:171729-201729 GCF_001604755.1 Lepidothrix coronata
TAAGGGACAACTCAGCCTTCAAAAATCCCCCAGTCCAGCTCCAGAACCAATCACTTCCCTGCTCACTCTATTCCAACTGAGGACAGTCTTACTGCTCACATCAGGAACTGCCTTTCTGTCCACAAGATGAGGTCAGGATAACCAGGGAAGGATAGACAGGGACACTGAGTCACTTCAGGCTGGGAGGGTGATGATTATGAACTTCTTAGGATGCTAATACTGTCCCAGACCTCCCACCCACTTCCTACCAGTGAAACCCAGTTTATGTAAGTGTTCCTCATATCCCCCTGTTACTTCTCAACAATCATCTCTCTCTACCTACGGACAAGGCTCTCTTTAGGAGGATTCTCATTCTCTTCCTACATTCTCACAGGAATGCTGGTGTTCAGTGAGGTCTGCCCTGCTTTGTGGATTCCTCCCTGCTCACACCCCCAGTCAGTGACTGACACACAAAAGCATCAGGACAGGGCTCAGATCCCCCAACAGCACCCAGGCCCTGAAGTTTGTCCCACACCAAGTGCTCTGACACACAGACTCTTCCTTCCCCTTCAAGGCTTTAATACACACCCTGAGAAATCCCAGCTGGGAAGACTGAGGACAGATTTGTCTTTTACAGCAGTATCTGTGTTCCAAGAATGCATCTGTGGCACAGAGCACTTGTCTGATGCACGGAGTGAGTGACTCACAAGCACCACTGCCCATGACTGCACAGCCCAGGATGATCCACAGCCTGCCAAGGGCCAGGAGCTGGAATTTGGCAACTTAGACAGCTTTCAGACTCCTTTGAGGGGAAAAGGAGGAAAAGTGCACTAAGTGTTTAAGACTTATTTCAGCTGCAAAGTAAACCACAAGTTCTCTTGACAATCAGAGCTGTGTAGATGTTAATCATTGGAAAGGGGAGGATGGATCCCAGGGAATACAACCATTACTGCTGCAGTGTGCTCAGAAGCAATTCCTGACTGAAGGAAAGCTAACTCATCTGTGTAATCCCTTTGGAAATGATTGCTATCAGGCTCTAAGCTTCCATACCAATGTTTTGCAAAAAAATTAACATTTACACTCGAGACCAGCTCTGTACTTTTAACAACGCTGCACCAAGTGCACCAGTTTCTGTCTGAGCAGTCAGATTCCAATCAGAAAGCCAAGGATGTTTGTGGCTGTGAGAACTTCCCCAAGCAGAGTTTAAAGGAATACAGTTTGCTGGCCACTGAGCACGGGATACAAGATGGTTACCCCTCAGTTTATAAAGGGCTCCTTTACAACACCCCAGTGTTTGCTCACAAGAAATAAGACTTTGCTGTCTATACCAGACACTTATCAAAGGCAGGCTGAGGAGGTTCTCAAGTGCTGAGGTTATTACATCAAACCCTCCAAAGGATGATCTGCTACGTAAGGAGGAGACTTATCTAATAAGATTATCAAGCAACAGCCCTGCCAAGGCTATCTCTGAGAAGCAATGTTGCATGTCTCCAGTCCTGTTATTTCCTTGTATCAACGTGCCTTTAAACTGTACAGCTACATTGTAGGTGAAAAAAGGGAAAGAAACCTGCTGACAAACAAGATCATGGGATGGTTTGTTATAAACCACCATACAGCAGCTATAGGGCTCCAGACTGACACATCAGAGCTTACGTAAGGGAATGAGCAGAGTGAGACAAAGGCAGACCTGAATCCAGGCAAAGCCCAGCCCTGAGCTCACATCCAGCTGCTGCTGGAGATGCAGGATCCACACATCCCCTTCCTGAGCTGAACAAAACAGACCCAGGTCCCGGAAGACAAACAGTTCACCTGCCAAATCTCTGTTTAATTCAGATATACAAAAATGTAGACAAGCCTCTCTTACAGTCACCGGGAGCGTTTCAGAGTGGGGTATTTATGAAATGTGAAATAGCAGGGTTTTTTTCTCCTGAGAGTACAGTTCACAGGTAAACAAATAATAGACACTATCTGATTTTCAAAGCAGGTGCCCAGTTTCGCAATGATATTTGAAAGCTGCCAGAAATCCGAGGTCTAATTAATTTGCAAGTATACACACGTCACCCAGGGGAGAGGAGAGCACCTTCCTCAACAGTTACCTGCATCTACTCTGACCCATCTCGTGCCAGTAGACTGTGAAATCCTTGTTTGTTGAGTCTTGTTTTTTGCCTTTAACACTGAACTCGCTGACCCTGCGTGTCTTCACCTCGCTGTTACAGGAGGGTGCAGTCCCTGACTGCCCTCCAGAACACCAAGGCTGGGCTTTCAGCAGCTCCATCCTCATGTCCTCTGCACACTCCCACGAAGGAGCTGCACAAGGAGTTTTGTAACTCTGTCCTGTGACTTCCCTGTTCTATTTGACCAGGTCAGTCCACCACGCTTTTTATTTACAATAAAATTCCACACATGATCGACTAAACTGCAGCTATTATTCCAAGTGACCTACACAAGCTGTGTTCAGATCACAGCGCTCAAGTTTCTGTGAGCACACTCACCACAATGCAGCCTTCACTACTCCGAAATGCCACTAGGGCAGAGAAAAATATTCCTCTTAGACAATGGAAGTGGGCCTCCCTCATGAATAAAACATGGGGACATACAAGGAAACTAAATGAAATCAGATACATCACTGGTTTCTCCTAATCAGCTCTCAGGAGAAAAGACTTGAAAAATATTTACAGCTGGTCTAAAAGAGACCACAGGCAGCCCACCGGCTCTGTAATGAAAAACTGCTGAAACTACTCATTGTGAGGCCAAGGAACAGATCAATCACCTCCCTTTCAGCGCTGTAACATATTTTCCTACCTAAGCACCCTAATTCTGAGGGTAGTTACCATCACAGGCTACGAAAATACAAGTAACAGCAGATTGATACAGTGTCTTTGGAGGAAAAAAAAAATCGCTTTGCTGGTGACAAACAGCCCCACGTAGTTATTCATAACTGAAACCCAGCTATGTGTGTGCTCCTCCCCATGCTGTGCCCGGCCTATTTTGTTACTGATCACAATTTAATGAGGTTCAAACCCAACGTCTTGGGCTCGGAGCCAAACCCTTTCTCTCCTGCTTCGCAGGTTTGTTTCTCAAGCTTTAATCCGTACCTTTGTTTCATCTTAGTCTGGGCTGCTACAATCCTTTGTGCTCAGGTCATGCAGTTACCGCCCTTGGGCCGCGGGCGTTTGGCAGAGAGCTCGATTTTGGTCGAGAAGCCTTTCCACTACCTCTGCCTGAAGAGCTTCGCTGCCCAACAGCGCACGGGGAGAACCGAGAGCCCAGACACTGCCTGAAAAGTGATCGGCTACGTCGAGAAACACTCGGTAAATTCAGATTTATTTTTTTTTCTACATTGCAGCCACAACCAGGTGAAAAACTGCAGCACACTGAGCTCCTCATTTACAGGGGAAAAAAAATGACTAAATCAAAATCTAGTGCTCCCCTCTATAGACATTCCATTCAATAACCATATTCTGCTTGCATTTGCTGAGGTGACCATCTAAATGAGTCAGAAAACAAGACTTTTATAGGCTTTACAAAAACACTACCCTGATAATGCTGAACAGCTTCAATAAGGTGTGGGACAGGCAACAACACCCAGGTGAAACAACTATTTTGGTCTGTCTGCTGGGGCAGAGGGGGTTGTTCTTCCTCTGAAGGATTTTACAGGGAAATAACCTTTACCTGAACATCATGAGGGCAGACAAGAATAACTTCTTTTTTTAACCTGAACTTCATCCTAAAGGCAGACAGCGTGCAGCAGTCACTGGGAAAAGGTTTCCTTGAGGGAGAAACAACTCACTGACAATCCCAAATTTAGCCTTCTTAAACCCATGCCAATAAAGAAGTGAGAGGGACAGAAAAATGTCACTGATTATCCCCTTTCATACAGTCTCAACCTTTATTGGTCCAGATTAAATCAGAATGAACACATCTTTCTCACAACTATTTTTACAACTTCTTCCATGCCACTCCTCATGCATGAAATATTCTCTTTAAACACACCCACAAAGGTTATTTCCCCTGTCCCCAAATCCTTCTGCCATCAATCACTGCTCTAAGTTGTTTAAAAGTAAGAAAAAAATCAGCCAGCAAACTTTAGGACAGATAAGTTAGCATGGTATATTAAAGTAGCACTGCTATAAATAATGCAAAGTAATCTGTAACTTAATTGATGGAGTTGTAAGTTCTAACCTCTATACTAAGAGCCTAAATATTCTGACTAAAATCAGGTCTAGAATCCTCCACTGCTTTCCCTTGGTCCCATTACTGCCTCTTGACACGATTCAAAACTATGAAAGGGGGAAAAATTCGACGCTTCTAGAGCATAAATAAAATCTATATTGAATAATTTATTTTCAAAGCTCTACCTAATCTGCTGGAAATTTCCATGTTTGTCATCGTGGCTTTCATACAAAGCAATTCCCAAGATCTCAGATGAAGAGATCTCCGATTTTCTCACTGCAACAGAAAGAAACTTCACCCGAAGAATTTAAATACTTTTCTACAGAGCCTTTTCATTAAAGGGCGTTTAAGCACAGAAAAGAGAAGATTAACACCAATTACTCTGTGCACTTTTGATATGAAGTCAAAAGTAAGATGCTGCATCACCAGAGCCCGGGAGGATGCAAAATATTGCATCATACAGCAACAAATGAATGCAAAACATGTGGAGATACCATATGGTATCTCTGCCAGATAAGGGCAGTACAACACATGCTCATTCTTCTGGTTCGGATAAAAAACTGGCGGTCGGTTTCCGACACAAAAGTAGACTTTCTTAGGCGGGGAGCGAGCAGTAACTCGGTGTTTTTGCCACCTTTTCGCCGCGTTCCGGGCGCACAATGCCGGGCGACGACCCCGCGGGGGGCGATGCTTTTGTGGCGAGCTGAGGTTGCCGCTCCCCCTCCGCCGCTGCCCGCGGTCCTGCCGCGCACGGGCCGGGCAGAGAATCTTCCAGCAAAACGCACAACACTTTTTTCCCCGGAGTGACTTTTTCCCCCCCCCCTCCTTCGCCGGGTCCGCGCTATCGCCCGCTCCATCTGCGCGCACTGACTCAGCCGCGGCTCCCGCACCCCGCTCCCGGCGCCGGGCACACGCCCTCCCGCCCTCCTTCCCTCTCTCCCTCTCTCGCTCGCTCCCCGCTTTTGTGCGCGGCCGCCCCGCACCTCAGGGGAGCCCCGCGCCCTCGGGGGGTGCTCAGAGGGGGGCGCCGGGCGGAGGGTCCCCAGAAAGCCGTGAGGGGACTCGGAGCGCCCCGGGCGGGCGAGCGGCGGGGTGAGGGGAGGGGGGGCGGCGGAGCCCAACGGTCGGAGCGCGCGCGCGCCCGGCGCCCACACGGGACCCCCCCCATCCTCCCCTCCGCTCCTTCCCTTCCCTTGGCCGTACCTTGACGAAGAGCTCGATGACGGGCTCCTTGTCGCTCTCCTTCAGCCCGTTGACCGGCACGGAGAGCGCCATCGCCGCCGCTGCCGCCGCCGCTGCCGCCGCCACTCCTGCAGCCCCCGCCCCGCCTTAGCCTCGCCCGCCGCCGCCGCTGCTGCTGCTGCCACAGCCGGGACGGCGAAGCCGCTCCGCTCCCCTCGCCCGCCCTGCGCGCGACTGAGGGCGGCCCCGCCCCGCGCCCGGAGCCCGCCGGGGCCGCGCGAGGGTGGGCGGGGCCTCCTCGAGGGGGCGGGGCCTCCCTAAGGGAGCGCAGTCGGGCCGGCTGGGCTGAAGGGGCGTGACCTCCCTGAAAGGGGCGTGACCTCCTCGTGAAGGGGCGTGGTTGTATGAAAGGGGCGTGGTTGTATGAAAGGGGCGTGGCCCCGCCGAGGGGGCAGCGCTGAGGGGGCGCCGCCGGCCATGGCGGGCGCAGAGTCCCCTCAGGGCCGGGGTTCCCCTTTGGGACGTGGGGTCCCCACTGTTCCCCCTCACAGCGGCGGGGACACCTCCCTGTCAGCTCGGGACGCCCCCGGCGGTGCCCGATGACCTCACGTCTGGGAGCGGCCCTGGCGGTGCCGCTGCCCGCGCCGGGGAGGTGGTCGGGGTCTGTGTGTGTGTGTTTCCCCCCACCGTCGCCTCAGCCCGCCTCCCCCTCAGGGAAAACTGTAAAATGTAGAGACTCCCCCACTCATGGACCCGCCACGCCAGAGCAGCACAAACAGCTGCTTTCCTGGCTGCGGGGAAAATCCATTCCAAGAGGCAGCAGAGTTTCCAGCCTGCTTTTTCCCTCACTATTAAGGTCAGGGGCTGAGGAGCCGGACAGAAAATCTGTGCGGGAGAACTGGGCGAAACATCGGGATGAAACGAAACCGAGCTTTTTCTTTTTCCCCCCCCCGAGTCTTTTCACCAAAATAGCACGGCCTGGGATCACATTTTCCCCATGCGGCTTCGCGCCTCGTGGAGCCCAGGCCGCGGGAACAGAGCGGCTTTTATTCCCCGGCACCTCCACCCTCGCTCCCAGTCCTTCCTTTTTTTTTTTTTTTTTCCGGGAGCCCAGACTCTGTTTTTAATAGTCTGAGCTCAGCTGCACCTGAACGTCTGGGCAGAGCCGTTCCCAGGGCAGGACGGGGCTGTGGGATCCCCCGAGGTGGCCCGCGGTGACTTGGAGACGCAGCGCTGGGATGAACCTCCCTGTAATTTGTACCCAAATCCATCCCTGCAGCCAGGAATGGCTCCGGATGGAATGGTTACCAACGGAGGATTCGCTGGTAATAATAAAACCTCCTACTCTCCAGGGCGTTTTTCTGCCCTCGGTTCTGCATAACCGGATGTCTTTACGCAAATATCAGTTTTGAATGCCCTTGAATTCATCTGGAGCAGGAAAAACTGCTGTCGGCCCCTCTCCGGAGCTGATAGGACTGGGCCACCGATGTGACAAAGTCCTTTTCATTCCCGTTCCTGCAGCTCCTGCACAGCCTCGGCTCCCCGGGAGCCAGTGGAATATTCGTTTCTGTTTGTTTTACAGAGTCCAAGGAATCTCGCTGATTCACGGGGTGGGACAGTCTAAGCTGGAAATCGGCGTGTCACTGTAACCAAAGCGATGTGGGAGCACGGCAGGACCGTGCCAGGAACCTCCCTCCATAATTGCCCATTAATTAATTGCAGCCTGTACCACAAAGGGCACCCCCACCTTCCTTGGAACGTGGGTGGGGTGGAAGGGAGAGAAAAAAATTTCCCTTAAATGGGATTGTCACAGAAACATTCAGTCCATTCATCCATCAATCTTGGGCTTTCCATTCACGTTGCTGCATGGCAGGCTAAGAAATTTGCACCAGCTGGGCCAAATGCCCCCAGTAGCCTCAGGAACTGGTTTAACGAGGGGCTTTTATTGCGAGGCCATTGCAGCACGTGGCAGGGAAAGCTGTACCCTCTGTCTGGTGGGAAAGGCAGGAGCTGAGTCCTTTTTCCAGGATAAGGAACACTGAGCCAGGTACTCCTCACCACAGCCTTCCTCTCTGCTTCGCCCTCCTCCTCCACCAAAAGTTTTAAAATCACAGGCTTTTGTAAAAGTTTAAACCCCTTCAAAGCCTCCCCGAAGCACAGACCCACCTCCCCGTGAAAAGGCAGTGGTTCAGCACAAAGAAACAGCTCTCCCACGGCGCCCATAAAGGTGGGTGTAGAGCAACAAATTTGAGGTCTGTGAGGCGCTCGGGGCCTTTTTATGTTTCACCAGCCCTACAAAGGAGCTGCCAGGGCTGTTTTTCCCTCACCACCGCTGCACTTCTCCTCTAACAAAAGCGCTCCCATGCTGTTCTCTTGCAGAGCAGCTAATAGCTTATTTCGTTTATACCCAGCTGCACCAGCCTTGGCTCTTGTTTAATATCTTTTCAATTATTTCACTTTTAGATGACATTTGCCTGGTTTCTAGCTGCCACCTATCAAACCCCTCACAGTCCCCATTCAAAGGAACCCCCTAACGATGCCCAGAACAGTTCTGAACACTGAAAGCTCTCGATTCTTTCCCAGATCAGTAATCACTGCTTATACTATTCTGGAAGGTTTATTTTTTTTTTCTTTTGATAATACTTAGACTTAATTTGTCCAAGCTTTACATAACAAACCACCAGTCCTCCTAACAACCCATAGGGGAATGAGTATCACCCACCTTAACAGTGGTGAGGAATGAGTCAGGAAAGTTAAGTGACTTGCTCAAAGCTAAATTTGCACCAAGCCAGGGAGTCGGAACAAAGCAATTCTGGCCCCCTACCTGTGCTCAGTGGGTCACTCCCTCGATATTATTTCATGCTGCATTGAGGAGGTTCATTCCCATTTGGCAGAGCAGCAAAACAACGTTATTATTGTTTCACTTCTCCAGCACTTTTGGCCTTTCTGCAGCGATTTTCCATCTCAAACTTTCCAAGTGCTTTTGAAAGTGGAGGCATCAGATGTTAAAGATATCAAAGCAGGCATTCTCCTGCCCTGGCCCTCGCTGTTCCAGGGGTGGAATTCGCTGCCACATTGACCCCGGGGGCTCAAAAATGGGATTTCATTTCTAGAGGGAATTTTTCAGGCACTGGAGGAGCTCAGCACACAGGTCAGTGGGAACACAGTATGAACATCCTGGCTTTTAAGCATAATGGAAGAGCTTTGAGAAGAAAGGTGCTGAGGAAGTTTGGAAAGGCACAGACCATCCCGTGCCAGCTGGAAGTGAGAGCCTGTCCTGACTCTGGGGTTCATCAGAGCTCCTTAAAGCAGCGCTGGATGAGGCTCTGAGAAGAACCTGCCCACGGACACCTATTACGAGAAAGGCAGGAATGACACACCCCGGTTTAAAAATACCAGCACTCTCATTCCAATGCTAATTCGGGATCCTGGGCTGGGATGCTGCAAAGTCCTTCCCTGGAGACTTCCAGCGGAAGGGCAGCGACCGCAGGCCCGGGGACGGCATGTCCCAGTGTCCCAGTGTCCCAGTGTCCCTGTGTCCCAGTGTCCCTGTGTCCCAGTGTCCCAGTGTCCCAGTGGCTCTGCTGAGGGGGTGCCCCCTTAGCAGAGCAACTCCACGAGCTCCCATTTCCTTCCCCCATCCAGGCACCGAGCGGGATTTCGGCTCCATCCATCACCTGCCACCTTGGCCACTCTGTCATTGCTCCTTCCTGTTTTCTTACCCTGCTCTGAGCAGAGTTTGGGTTTGGAGCTGCTGGGGAGGTGTGAGCCCGCCAGATTTACAGGCAGCGTGGGGGAAATCAAACTTCTGCTGGTGTCAGACTGTTTGCAGTTTGCTGTAATTCCCAAGCAGCTGTCCCTGGGTAGCTCATTTCCATCCGGGGCGGATGCCAAACTCCAGCATTAGCTGCGGGCTCAGGAGCTGGAGTGAGCAGCTGAGGACACACCGTGTTCCATCGGACCTGACATCTGCCACGGGTGGAAAAACCCCGTGGAAAACAGCTCTCTGCTGTGGGTTGAGGCAGAACTACAGGAGCAGAGGACACATCCCATGCCATTATGTGGGAAGTTGCCTTCATCCCACAATTTCTGGGTCGCTCCTCTTTTGCACGGTCCAAGTTAACGCCGCTCCAAGCACAGGGGCTGGAGAACTGAATGTTTCTAGGAAATGTTCATCAGGAACTTTTAGTGGCAGTAATTGCAGTCAGAGTCATTTAACAATCAATGTACTTTCCATGCCTTTTTTTTTTTTTTCCCCTTCCCTGGTTACTGGCATATGGGCCTTACCCCGGGGAGCTGGATGGTAATTAATGCATTTTGTGGTTAAATGTTTGGACTCAGCATCTCACGGCGCCCGAGGAGAAGGGAGGTGGACAAAGCAGGCATTGTCTGTAGGTTTGGGTCTGCTGCCTTGGGTCCTCTCCACGGAGGCACCGTGGGGGCAGGTTTGTGGGAACGCTGACACAGGCAGAGCTTTCACCTCGCTCCCTTCAGTGCCGCTGGAACCCCGGGGAAGTTTCACTGCCCGTCACCTCCCTGTGTTTGGAGGTGGCATCCAAGGAAGGGCAAAGGGAACTTGGCTCTCAGGGCCACCCAGACAACAGGAGGGACAGAATGCCCGACTCTGCCCTTTCAGCAGGAGGTTGTTGCCAGGCTCTGCTCGCCTCGCCGGGGATTCTCACTGCCCTACTTTCCAAATCCAGACACCGGCCTGTTCTCCGCTGTGAGCACCAGCAAACAAAGGTTTTGGCTTCTCCCTTTCGTAAAAAGCGACCTGGAAAGGACCAAGAGGCAGAGTTGGAGCCTCAGCTGCTGTGAAGGGAGCTGGGAGCTGAGTCTGGGTGCTGGGAAACCTCCCTGGGACACATCCCCAAAACAGGAAAACATTCTCCCCTGCAAGGGTGGGGAGGCCCTGCCACAGGTTGCCCAGAGAAACTGTGGCTGCCCCATCCCTGGAAGTGTCCAAGGATGGGGCTCTGAGCGACCTGGTCAGCTGGAAGGTGTCCCTGCATCACTGTGCAGATGCACATGAACAAGAAGTTCCTTCAAGAAAAACCCAAAATCCAGTGCAGTTCTGGTTTGAAAAGTTATTTGGGGGAAAAAAAAAAAAAAGAAAAAAAAAGTTTCCCGTGCCTGATTAAAATCTCTATTTCCCCACCTTTATGTATAGAAGTTGCCTGAAAGTAAATAAATTAAGGTATTGGCTGTTTTCTTTTAAGGTTTGTCTCCAGGTGATTCAAACACCTGGACTGATAAGGTGATTTTGCTTAGAAAAAAAACCCTACACAATCTGCTTCTCCCAAAATGACAATGCCAGGCTTGCCTGGCTCTGGTTCATTAAGTGGTTAAATCAGCCACGCCACCCCGAAGTGCAGCAATCAGAGCCACCAGCGAGGTTTCCTGCTGAATTTCCACCATCTGAAAAGCCTGGAAGTTGCTGGGAGCCCTAATGAACTCAGTCCATTAGATCCCAGCTGGGTTGCAACACCGTGGACTGGCTTCTGTCACGAAGCTTCAGTGGAGGAGACGCTGTTTGATGTGGGGGTTTGATGGTCTGCAGGTTCTGTCCGACCCCAGGGTGCAAAGGCAGCACAGCCTCTGTGTCCTGGGGTTCCTTTGTGTGTGCACAGGCAGGGGAAGCACCAGCTCCTTCCCAGCTTTCATCCCCCATGAATGGATCTACAGGGGATCACTCCAGTTACAGGAATGACACTGAGACGGTGTATCAGCTCTGCGGGGTGCAGGGCAACATCACAGACAAAAAAAACCAACACAAAACCCCAAATCCAACACCCAAATCTCTTTATCCCCAGACTGGCTTGATCCAAACCCACGGATATTAAGAAAAAATTCTTCCCTGTGAGGGCAGGGAGGCCCTGCCACAGGTTGCCCAGAGAAACTGTGGCTGCCCCATCCCTGGAAGTGTCCAAGGATGGGGCTCTGAGCGACCTGGTCAGGTGGAAGGTGTCCCTGCCCATGGCAGGGGGTCAGAACGAGATGGGCTTTAAGGTCCCTTCCATCCCAAACCGGTCCATGATTCTCGGATTCTATCAGTGTAGGCACCTGATAACCCATCCCAATTTATGGCAAGACTCTCACCTTCAGAAATACCAACCAGGTTTTCTTCTCACTGCTCACGTTCTTGGCTCCACAGCAAAGCTTCAAGCGTGGCAGAAGCCTTTGAGGAGAGGAGGGGGCTGTTTTCTGCTCCTGAGGGGCTCCCAAACACGGGCAGCTGATGAGGGCGTGTGGTGCTACCTCACACCAGCAAGAGGAGGGAGAGAACAAAGCCAACAGCTCAGGTGAAGATGAGTCTCTGTCACTTGTGTCCTGCCCCAGGTAAGGAAAACCTCCCTGCCCTCCTCCTCCCCCTGCTCTGAGCCTCAGACCTGAGTGTGAGGCTGAACACCGGGTGAACACCCTCCTGCCCTGGGCACAGAAGCCCTTTGTGGTGTGATGCTGTTCCAGCAGCCGCCTCTCCCGTCTTTTCCCCGGGCTCTGGCTGCTCCCAGCACTGAGCCTCCAACATCAGACAAGCACCCACTAAATCCCTCTGCAGATTAGGCAGCTCTGAGAACCACTGAAGGTCCCAAATTACCTCCCTGGGTGCATTTGCCCCTCGAGGCCTGGCAGGCAGCAAGACACTGATGGGGCTTTTTAACTGTCTTTTTATCGCATCAGGACAGTGGGATTATTGGAGCCCTGCAAGGGAGGCTTTAAATCCCAGGCAAAGCCCATGGACAGAGGGCTCAGGGAGCACCAGGCATGATCCTGGAGTGGGAATGTGGAATTACTCCTGCAGAAACACGAGTCCCTCCCAGGCTGCTGCTCCCCCAGCTCAGCCCCACGCCTCCACCGAGGGGCCTCGTGCCCAAGCTGTGCACCACCAAGGAGGCATCCCAGCTCCCTGGAGCTTTCCAGGTGGTTCTTTGGGCAAAGTCCACGTCTAAGATGAATTATGTTCATCACAGGGAACAAAGTGAACACCCCTCCCTGAGCCAACCTGCTCCGGACTGGTGGCGTAAGCGCTGATCTGACTCGAGCAGGACATGATGAATGAGGGGTTTATCTCCTCCTATCTGAGTCACAGGGGAAGGAGCCAGATTTTTTTTTTTTCAAAGGACCCGAGAAAGAAAAGGAAACACGATCAGGACAAGAAGCCAAGATTTCTCAGTTCCACCAGGATTTAGAAGTAATCTCTTCGATAAAATTGTTTGCATTGCAGCAGCACGTCCAGCGCTCCAGCCCTCCAAACATGGGCACAGAAACTCCTCCACCTTCTCCAAACCTCACAGCCTGAGGCAGCACGGCAGTGACAAGGGAATGACGTCCCAAAGCCCTGGTGTGGCCACAGCAGGACGGAGAACTGAGCCCAAACCTCCTGAGTCACCCATTAAAAAAGCAGCTGCAGCCCTCAGTGAAGCCACTTGTGCCCTGCAGACGGGGAGAACAACAATCCTGCGGGGCAGGACCAAAGATTTCCCAAATCTTCCCACCTTCCCGGTTATCTGCAGCACAAGCTCTACCTGCTCAGGCTGAAATTCTGGTATTTCAGATCACCGGGTACTTGATTTTGCAATTTTAATTATCACCTCTTTACCCCAGTGGCGTTTCTGTGCAATGATCACTCCGAGACACTCTTCAGGCTCCTACCAGGTAACGATAAGAGCCATTTAGAGCCAAAATTTTGGGCACAACACCAAATAGATAACAGAGGACTGGAGCCATCCCTCTGCCCCACAGCCCAGCCCAGGACAAGGGCTGTCCAAACCCACCCAGGCTCTGCACAGCAACTCTCCGAGCACTAACACTGCCGAGATTTCCCCCTTTTAAATCCTTCACTTCTGTCCCAGCCACGAATCCCAGAATTTCTAGGTGATCTGCATCATTTCCCCAGCTAATCCCTGCAGCAAGATGGGCAACAGGATGGAAATGGAGCCATGAATGGAGTAAGGAGGCATTGCCATGGAAAGGGTTAACACACTTTCCTAGACCCATCCTAATGAGCTGCACAAGAGCTTTCTGTGATTCAGGTTTCCTTTACTGATTTACCCCTTACCCTGGATAAGCAAATGAGCAATTAGCAGAGCTGCATCTGTGATGTCATTTAAATTCAAATGATACCCTGGCTGCTCATTAATAGCGGGATGTGCAGCTCCAGAGGATAAACCCAAATCCTCTCTTAGCAGAAGGCAGAAATCCCCTTCTCCCAGGAGGATGGGGGGATCTGCCCAGGAACATTGGGCTGGTTTCAGGGGACTCATCCCAGGGGCTCCCAGAGCATCCTGGCAACCCCCCCTGCTTTGTTCAGGAAGGTCCCTGCAGCCCTGTGCCCACCATCTGCCTTGGCATCGTGCTGCTCACCCACCTGGCACCTCGGAATCCACCAGGCTCTGCATCCATGGGCACGATCCAGGGGGAGATTCAACCTGCACAACTTCAGCCCAGCAGGACAAGTCCCTGTTTCTGGCACAGCAAACCTGTGTGTGAGGTTTGGCTCCATCCAGGGGTTACAACAGGGGGAAGTGGAGCTTTTATAAACTGGAGAGCAGATGTTCACCTTCGGGGCAGGTGGGAGTGTGGGGCTCAGAGGATGCAGGACTGGGCATCGTTGCCTGATCATGGGAATTTAAACCTGTAGCATCATTTTGGCTTACCCAAAAATCCAGGGAGCTGGGGCCCCTTCCCTGTCAGAGCTGGGCACCTGCAGGGCTCACAACAGTGGCATTCAGGGACATGGGGAGGGTCCCAGCAGAGCTGGTGCCAAAGCCAGGCCAAGAGGGGCAAAGGGAGCTGCAAAGGACCTGGGCATGGCCTATCCCACACTTTTTTGGGGGTGAATGGCCTGGTCAGGAGGGCATTTCTTCTGCCACTTGCTCTTATCCCTCCAGCTGCAAAGATTCATTTCTCTCCTCTGTTTCCCTCCCCAAGTCAGAACTTCATCCAGTTTTGGGATCTGCCCCTGGGGGACCCAGCATTGGGTGCCTCGAGGAACATTAGGAAAAGCTTTACAGGAGGAAACTCATCCCAGAGCCCTGGGGTATCCCTGGCACAGCCCGGTGGTACTGGCAGGTTCCTGCTCCTCAGCCTCTCTGCAGCAAAACTCTCCTCCTAAACTGCCAAAAGAACACAATGTGAATCACATGAGTTTCATCAAGCATTTTATCAACAGGAATCTTCATGACATCACCGGGGAATGCTGGGGACACTGAGGCAGGAGGGGGCTGGTCCCATGAGCTGCCCGGCTTTACACAGCAGCGTCAGCAGACCCAGCTCATCCCCCTCCTCCCCCAGCAAAGATCACCCAGAAAGGACACCGAGCAGGAAATTAGATTAACGTTTGCTGCAGTGTCTCCACGCTGCTGTGCTGGGCTGAGGGCAGGGAGGAAGGAAGCAGCAGCTGGAGAAGGGCCAAATCCCCACTGGCAACGCGGCCGACCTTGGGACGAGGTGCTCTGCACACGCTGCCCTTTGGGTGAGGATGTAGCAAAGCCTTGTCACTGGAGAGCAGCTCCCTCAGCTGATCCAGTGCAGGATGCAGACCCTGGGGTGACTTCACTGCTGGGATGCAGGGCTGAAACAGTCTCAGCCCCTGGGGAGGGTGGAAGGCTTTTTTTCAGCAGAGATTTACCCTGCGGTAACCCAGGGAACCCACAGACCACTGCCACGAGCCCTGTCCCCGTGGAGATCCTCCCCTCCTGGTAATGCCCTGTTCTCCCACAAAACATGAATTACTCCATTTTCACACAGCTACCTTCACTTCTCTCTGCCCTGGGTAACAGTGAGGTGTTCACTTTCCTCGTCTGGAAAGAAGAGTTGAACTGAAAGCGGAGTCTGCCTCCTCCTGCAGCCACAGGGACGGCTCCCTTTATCCTCCCCCATAAATAATAGAAGGATTCATTCACAGGCTTGTAACAGATTAAAAATAAATAAATAAAAAAGTGCTTGATTTTGTTTTGCCAATCATGCACTCAATGTAATTTTCCCTTCCCATCCCCTTGTGCCAGTGCCTGTGGACTCACAGAGATTTTAATAAGCTGGAAAGGTGCCAAACCATTTCTGTCTCATTAAAAAAATATCAGCACGGTGACAAAGGTAGTTTTTTCACATCAGTAGTCAAATCCACTTGCTGAATTAAAATCCAGCTGACAGGGAGACTATCAATTTTTAATGGGAGCTTCCTCCCTCCTGGAAAGGGGAAGCATGTGGGGGTTATTCATAAAAGGGATCAGCATTTCTCACCAAGGTTCCGCTGGCTTCGGTTTCATGTGAAGTTTGTAGGCAATTCTTTATAAACCTGAGTGAGGGATTACAACCATCCCCTTTCCTGGGCAAATACCTTTCCATGAGCTTCCCAGGCAGCACCTGGAGCCCAGGCCCAGGTTGTCCCATCATGGACATTCCCTTCTCCCACCACACGTGCTGGGTCAGGGCAGGGGCACCACAGAGGCAGCCGAGGTTTGTGAGCTTGGGGACAACCTGGAGCAGGGCACGGCATCGGCACAGGTCAAGGGTGGGGAGAAATCCCAAAAGGAAGCTCTGGCTGAGCAGATAAGTGATGCACGTGCTTGGAGAGTCGGCCCCACGGGCTGACCCTTCTCTCCAGGGGCCATCCCCGAGCTGAGTCGGCAGCAGAGCTCCGCTCCTTTCAGCACAGCCACAACAATTTACACAAGCTGCAGCTCTGCCCCTGCACCGAACACAAAGCCTTTGTGTGGAGGAACCAGCAATTCCCTTCCCCCCAGAGCTGCTTTCCCAAGACAGCCGTTTTCCGTGTTTTCTTTTAAGTGAGACAGAAGGATCCCGAGCTTCCCACGCCGAGCACTCAGAGCGTCGCCCACCCTGCCCGGAGCAGCGGACGCGGCTCACACGCAGGGACCAGCCCTGCTCCTCTCCCACAGCTGGAAAGAGCAACCTGAGCTCTCCAGTATCTGGTGGACAACGTCCTTCTCCATTTCTCCATGAGCACCTGCTGCTCCCTGGACTTATTACCTTACTGCAGCAGCAGAGCTGGCTCCGGGGGGCTGTGTCAGGCGCCGGTATCGCTGTCGGAGCAGCCCCTGCTCCCGTCTCCTGTCCCTTCTCCAGCCGTGGCCGTTGCTCAGGACACGCAGCTCCAGCTCCATCCCAAGGCCACACTGACGCTGTGAGCGCTGGGGACCCGCGGGGCGGCCTCATCCTGCCTTTGAGGGGGGGATGGAGGCTCTGGACCCCACATCCCTCCTGTGCTCGGCTCATCCCACCACACACAGCCCGGCCTGGCTGGGGAAAGATGGGGGAGTTAAAAATGATTCCTGACCCCCTGTCCTGGGCTGGGCGGCTTCCCCCCGTCCTGGCTCATGGCCTGAAGGTCAAGTCCTGCACCACTGGCTCTGGCAGGTGTTCACTACACAATTCCCAAGGGATTGATCCCAAAGGAGCAAACCCACTGTTCTTACAGAATCTGCCACAATAGGAACTCTACAGGTAGTTATTTGATGATGAAAACACCTTGCACTGAAGGCTCAGTCATCTCCCCACCTCTGGCAACCCTGACCTGAGGGAGCTGTGCTTCCAGCACTGGTTTGGGAGCCAGCATCCTGCAGTGCTGATTTTTGGGATTAGCCAAACCTGTGGCCAAACGCTGCGGCACAAAGGGCACGGATGGCACAGCGTGGCTGCCATCCCCGTGAGTCACCTGCCCTCTAATCCAGCTTCACCCAGACTGGGGTGTCAAACGCTGACTCACCTGCCCCGGGAGTTGGCCAGGTCCCATTGCAAAATCCGACACTCCCAGCTAAGGAAGAATTCCAGAGGATCTTCCCTCCCTGGCAGACAGGCAGGATCCACACAACACCCGTTCAAAAGTCAAACTGTTGATTAAAGTCTGGACATACACAATGTTCTGTTCCATTGTGCTCAGCTTTAATAATCTTTTTATTGTCCTCGAAGAAATACCCAGGTAATTCATTGGAACGAGTAAGGCCTGATCCAGAGAAACAGAATTCCACTGGAACTGTCAGGGCAGTGACTGCTTTGCTGGATTCGTTGGTGACACCAACAATGGACTTTAGGCAGACAATTCAAGGGTTTATGGGATGATCCTGTGCTAAATCTTAAGTTACCACACACAGCAGCTGAAATGAAACTCAATCAAAATACAGCTCCATGCCCTGCTGAAAGCTGCTCCTCCAAGAGCTGCTTTTTATACCAAAACTCACATATTTGGAGGTTTGGTGCTGAGGAATGAAGTCAGAGTGCAAAACTGCACGGGGATGTCTGAGCTGCTCCTCCCAGCCCAGGGCCCTCCCTCCAGCCCTCCCTGGCCAGTCAGCTCAGGAGCCTCATTTGTGTCAGACACAGCTGGGCTGAGCACGAGGGAGCTCTGATGAGCCAGGTTTAGTGATGGCTCTGAGCACAGAACTCTGCCTCATTTATCTCTGGGATCACAGCAGGGAGCACAAGGCCCTGTCCAGAGCAGCAGCAGAACAGTTCTGTCCCCTGAGGCAATTCACTGCTTAGTTTCAATGCAAACCCAGTGGTGGAGCTCAGAGAGCTCCACACAGGACTCCCAGGCAAACTGCCAAAGTCACACAAGTGGAAAAATTTAATAATCCAGCACTGAGTTTCTATAAACTTTGAACCCTTGCACACACACACACACACACACCTGCCATTGTCCCACCTGTTGACACAACAAATACATCTTTCTTTTGTGTGAGCTACAGAGACTGGCCTGTCCATGACTCACTCCAGCCCCACTCCAGCAGACTCGTTTTCAGTTAAATTATTTAAGCCAACTAAACTTGAGTGGGGCCATTTTGTGCAGTTAGATATAATTACTGCAGCAAGTCCCTTCTCTAAACCCTGTACCTGTCACTTCAGGAAGATGGCCTGGGTCAAAACCCCCACGTTCAGCACTAGCAGATCCACCACAAAAAGAGCAAGTGAGATCCACGCAGCTTCCACCCCGTCGCACCAGGCACCTGCACAGTCACTTTCTGAACTACAGCAGCTACAAATAAAAGGATGAAAAACAGAGAGAAGAGGTTAACCAAGAAGCTGGAGCAGTGAAGGGATCAGACAAGTTTGGGTTTGGATGATGGGATCTCAATCAGGGGATCAGGAGTGAATTCAGTGATGTCAGTCAACAGTTTCCCAGGACAAAGCTTTGCTGTACAGACACAAATGGAAATCAGCCCAGAAGAGATTCTGTGCTAAAAAACATCTAAGCAACAGCACTGAGAGCAGCAAGAACAGTGAGAGCTCAGGAGAGGACAGGAGAAGGCTGGTTTATCCTTTGACTGGTATTTAAATACAACGTTAGTACTTGAATGGGTTAAGTAGGAAGGAATTAAAATATTCAGCTAAACACAACTTAGAAGTTACACTCCTCTTAAAGAGCACATTTAATTGCTCTTTTTAAATCTAAACCATTCTTTATGGATAGATGAAATAAGAGGAGGGAGCACCAACAATAGAAGCTCCAAAGGAGAGAGGTGGGGGAACATCCAAAACCAGCAGTGAGGCCCTTTATCAGAGTCCTGGAGGCAGGAGAGGGAAATAGGTGTGAGGGAAGATAAGCAGTGACTCAGGTACTGAACATATTTAAAGGACTTCTATTAGTGCTAAGATTAAAAGGCACTGGGAGGTCACCAAACCCAGGTGGAAGCAAGATTGGGATGATAAAGGAAGAGGCATTAACCCTTGGGAGCTGCACAGCCCAGGGCTCTGCAGCCTCCCAGTCATTTGTGCTGCCCAGGAACATCCCAGGGAAAATCCAACTGAAGGAGCACGTCCCATATCCAGGTCTGTGGCTTCATAAGCACCAAATCCACTCAAATGTACTTTTAAAAATGTCTTTGTCCAGAAGCTTCTTGGAATTTATTATACACATTTTAATAACAGATGATACTCAACATTCAAGCTGCTGAAGTAGGTTTACAAGCACTTGAGCATACAATGATACTTATGCTAAGAAACAAAGATGCAGCACATAAGGAAGTGCAGGAGCTACTTTGAAATATCCCCTTCCACCCAAGATCTACAGCAGCCCTGCTTTAGTTCAAAACCCTACACGATGGCAAGTAAAAAGACTCATCAAATATCTACACTTCATTGTACACATCACATCTACTTCAGATGCAGGACAAAAAAAATTCAAAATATGTTCCATTCCTCCTCCCAGAGGAACCCCAGACTTCAGAACTGATTTGATTTCAGAAGCACAGCTTGAGTTTTTAAAAGAATTCAACAGCAGTAATCCAGCAAGTTTCCAGTATGATGATATGGGGGTTGGAACTGGGTAACTTTTAAGGTCCCTTCCAACCCAAACCACGCTGTGATTCCATGATTATGGAAAGGCAGTGAGCCCCCAGGATTCCTCGGATTCCTCACACAACTACAACTCCTTCACTAAGTTAATTAAACCTGCTGTTCATTTTTTGCAGGACCTTGAAACATTTTACTTGCTCTGACAAGCCATTTCCACAGCACACGGTTGGTTTGCTTTAAGCTTCTCCATCCTATCAGAGCTGACCAGTTTGACTCTTGCTTTGCAAGAACACAACAGGAGCATCACTAATTAAAGGGCTCTTCCTGCTCCCTCAGGACAGTTAAAAGCCCCAATTTTTCCAGAGCCAGCATACTGGATCAAATACTTTTTCATCTCTGAGTATTCATGAACCTCGTACAAAAGAAAGCCGATTAGCAAATGTAAATGCCCATATAAAAATAGCCAACATCTGTTTAAATTTAGAAATTTATTTTGTTTAATCCACAAGCTTTATATAGCTTTAGTTAAAAAAACAAAAACAAAGAACAGTGAAAACATGACAATATCCAAAGTTCAGGTTCCTCACACTTTCAAAGACCACATCTCTGAAAGTTGCTCTGACCATTCCGAAGAACCGTAACGAGACAAGATTTATGAATTGGGGCAACGACAGCTCACAAATAAAATTTATGGAACTGAAGGAATTATTTTTTTTTTTGTTTTTTCTGGGACTGCTGATCATGGAAACTGCCCTTTAAAAAAAGAACATAAAAATACAAATGAAATTCCAGTGTTCCAAATCAACATGTTAACATCAATATAAACCCACAGTGTCCTGGTAAACAACATGCTTTCATTTATGTACCATTCTAAATTGCTATTCTTGATTGGCTTTAATGGAGACTATACAGGCAACAGTAGAAAGCATTAAAATATAGATGTACTTCCTTGGAATTCTGCAGTGGTTTTACTTCTGGGCAAGCTTACAAACCACAAAGGTTAGTAGCATCATGTAAGTGGATACAAAAGAAGTCAAATGAGACCCTCACAAATTATGCTCAAGGCTTTGTTGGAGTTCAAAGAAACAAGGGAATTGACGGTCATGTCTCAAACCTTCAAAACAAAATTCCTACTGCTTCTAAGAAGTCTCACTCTAAATGAAATTATGCTGTCAATGAAAGAATGTCACTAGTACACTGTGGACACCTTTTGTAATGTAAATCCATGCCCTTTTGTACATGGTGAACCTCAACCTAGCAATTATTACAACAAATGTTATATTCTAAAGCTCAAACACATTTAGCAATTTGAAATTGAATTCTGAGTACAAACCAAATAAAATGTACATTATATCAAAGGGCCGGGCCTAGGAGGGTGGGGATACTTGCGCCTTCCTCATGGACCTCAGGGCCTTCTCTCGCAGGTGCTTCTCTAGGTCATCCAGGTTGTCTTCAGGTTCACTTTCTGTCTCCTTCAAACAAAGACAAAGCCCTGATTCAAACACCCGAACCAAGCCAGGCCGAGCCCTCCCAACACCACAGATCCCGAAGGGAAACCCGCACCACACCAAGGCTCCCCCTGGAACCACGGCTGCCAGTCCCCAGGAGTGCAGTGCACGGCCACCCCCACCTGCCTTCTTACACTGGACCCTTACAAAGCGCAGCTCAGGTACCAAATTCCTACCTTTTTGGGTTCTGTCTCTGCTTCCTGGTCTTCCTGTGTGGAGGTGGTGTCTGCTGCAGCCACAGCAGCAGCTGCTGCGGCCGCGGCCGCCTTCTCCTTCTTGTGTTTTTTGTGCTTCTTGTGCTTTTTATCCTTTTTATGCTTCTTATCCTTCTTTTTCTTCTTCTTCTTGCCGCCCCCTTCTTGATCTGAATTCTGTAACGAACAATGCAACATATTACAACTCATCCCTAAGGCTTCCAAATTCTCTGGCAAAGAGTGGAAGTGTCCCTGGGAAACACCTCAGGTAAGGATGCCAAACAATCTGTTCCCTTCCTGCTAGGAACAGCCTAAAGTTTGCATGCAAGACTACTAAGCACAAATAAGCCCACACCACTTGACATCACAAAACTCATGTAGACTCATAAAATGGGACTTTTCTTCCAGAATTTCTATCTAAATAGCACTTGTATTCACACTCTGAGATGTTAAATATGAAAAATTTATGTTTTTAACTATGAAAAACGCCCCAAGGACTTTTCTTCCCCCCCCACCGTGTGAAGAACCTCAGAGCTGCTCAGCAGCTCAGCCTTCAGGAACACAACTTGCCCTATGACCCAGCATGGCTTTATGAGCAAACAAATACCCTGGCAGGTGAGGGGCTCTGAGTTGGGCTTTTGGCCTTTTTTGCAGGTGACCAGTTGGCAGAGGGAGAACGAGAGCGAGCAGGAGATGCAGGTCCTTGGTGCTTTTTGGGTGCTGGCTCGGGTGACCCCGAGGCCGAGCGAGACGAGGACACGCGCCGGGGGCTGGGGGTGGAAGCCCTGAAAAACAGAAGAGTCACAGTCAGAGACAGACACAAGTAAAAACTAACCAAAGAGCCAAATTATATGTGTGCTTATAACTTGGTCAAGCTGCCACTTAGAAGAGCATTAATTGCTTTGCTGGCACGTTACAAAAGGCCAAACAATCCAATAGCACTGTGGGTCTGTGATGCAGGAGGATAATGCAGCCTGAGAGCCTGTTAAACAATCCTGCTGCTGCTCAGGAGTGATTGCTCCCTTCCTAATATCACTAATTCATTAAAAGTCAAGAGAACAGCAATGCTATTGGATCACCCAATGAAGAGTGCAAGGCTTTCCACTCAGCTACATCTTCCCAAAACAATAAGCCAGCACCGTATTTTTGACTATGTGCTCATAAGAACAGCATCACACTAAGGACAAAAAGATTTTGAATTTTAGTAGTTTCTCTCAGATGACCACCTGCAAAATTATTTATGAGCTAATGAGAAGTGTTGGTTCCCTTCCACAGTTAGGTTTAAAGATAAAGTTCATTGTTCTTTAAAGCCAGCAATTAGAAGAGAAGGCTCAGAGAGAACCCATGGCAGCATTCCAGTGCCTCAAGGGGGTTTAAAAGAAAAAGGGAGAGGGACTTTTTATGCAGGCAAGCAGTGACAGGATGGGGGGAATGGTTTTAAACTGACAGAGGGCAGGCTTAGATTGGATACTGGGAAGAAATTCTTTACTCAGAGATGGGTGGGGCCCTGGCACAGGTTGCCCAGGGAAGCTGTGGCTGCCCCATCCCTGGAAGTGTCCAAGGCCAGGTTGGACAGGGCTTGGAGCAACCTGGGCTAGTGGACCATGCATGCTGAATGATCTTTAAAGTCCCCTCTAGGCCAAACCCATATGAGATTCCGTGACCCCCTGGCTATTCCCGCTGCATTACAACAAACCAAAAACCCCTTGTGAAACCCAAAGCAGCAAAGATGGATTGTTTTACTTTGTCTTCTTGGGTTCAGGCGTTCTGGACACCCTGCGGATGGGTCTGGAGCTGGGAGATGGGGACTGTCTCCTCTGGGGCGACGCCGACGCTCCCCTGCGCGGCGGCGGCGGGCTGGCAGAGGGGTGGGAAGCTCGAGGCCGTGGCAAGGGTGAATGCCTTTTGTTTTGAGGTGGGGAACGTGTTTCCCGGTTGGACCTGCTGGGAGGAGATCCCTTCCTGTGCTTGGAGGACACGGAAGGGGAACGCCGCTTGGCGGTCGGGGAGCTCCTCTGTTTTGGCGGCGGCGAGTGGGAGACTCTGCGCTTCGACTGCGGGGAAGGGGACGCCCTTCGTTTGGGAGGGGGAGGAGGGGAAGCTGTTCTTCTCTTGGGAGGTGGTGATGGAGAATATCGCCTCTGGATTGGGGGGGAGTATCGCCGGGGAGAGGGAGAGCGCCTGCGAGGGGGTGGGGATGGAGACCTGCGGAGAGAACCAACAGTCAGGGGCCACCCAGGCCTGGGAATCAGTCCTGCCATTCACCCAAGGAGGGGGAACGGAATTCTTCTAAAATCCTTTAAAACTTCTACTACAGTCCTTTAAAAGCTCTAAAAACTTAAAAGGAAACTCTTTTAAGGCTTCTAAAAATTCAAACTAAAATCCTTTAAAAATTCTAAAAATTTAAAAGGAAACTCCTTCAAGACCTCTAAAAATTCAAACTAAAACCCTTTAAAACTCCTAAAAATTTAAAAGGAAACTCCTTCAAGTCTTCTAAAAATTTTAACTAAAATCCTTTAAGACTTCTAAAAATTTAAGAGGAAACTCTTTTAAGGCTTCTAAAAATTTAAACTAACATCCTTTAAAAGGTCTAGAAATTTAAAAGGAAACTCTTCTAAGGCTTCTAAAAATTCAAACTAAAATCCTTTAAAACTCGCTGCCCAGAGAAGCTGTGGATGCCCCATCCCTGGAAGTGTTCAAGGCCAGGTTTGACAGGGCTTGGAGCAACCTGGGATAGTGGAAGGTGCCCCTGCTCATGGCAGGGGATGGAACTGAACGAGCTCTAAGGTCATTCAGTTCAAGCCAAGCCACTCCACGATCCGCAATTCCGCGGTTCAGGATTTGCTCCAGGCATCCAGTGCCATCCAGGCCACGCACCCACCACCCACACTCTCCCCAGCAGGCTGGGAGCCAAAGAACTGGTGAGAGGACATTTCTTTTCCCCTGTCCCAGCGGGAAGGGAACAAACCCAGAGTCCCTCCCTGAGAAGGGCCCTACCTTCGCCGGGGCAGGGACGGGGAGCGCCGGCGCCGGGGAGGGGGGGCCGGGGAGGGCGAGCGTCGCCGCCGCGCCGGGGGTGGAGAGGGACTCCTCCTCCTCCTGCTGCAGAGAGAAAGGCACTGCTCAGCAAACCTCCAGAAAACCTCCAAAAGATTCTTCTCTGCCCTGCTTTCCCTACACAAAATCACCTCGTTCGCCCGGTTTGAAACGAAACCCTACCGGAACCACGGGGGAAAAGCAGACTGAAGTCTTTGTAAAGAGTGTGAGGCAACAAGTGTTTTACTGTAACTCTAAGCCCACCAGGGACAATTCCACACTCTGCACGACCTGATGCATCACCATCTTGTGGCCAAAGATGTGGCCAAAGATATTCCAAATGTTTGGAATAACTGATGGATAACGTGCCGAGTTAATTTTCTCCACAGTGTGAAACTGCACCCCCAAAACCAGCTTTTAGCTATGGATCTGAAATCCAAAATCATTTTTTCTTGAAATGCAGAGAGGGGAAAAAAAAAAAAAAAAATCACAGTTGTTGCTAAACTGCAGCTATCTGGATTAAAATTATTCACGAAATGAGCCATTTTCTGCTGTGCCAGGTTTACAACAGACTTCTGGGAGGGGAAATTTTAATGCAACATGTACTTGCCTAGAATTTTAAAGGAGGGGAATATTGCTAAAATGTTCTTTTTAAAAAAAGCAATTAAGATAAAATGACTGGATAAGGGAAAAATGAAAGCAATTATAAAGCAAAGCAGCTCATCTACATAAACTGAGATTCAAAATACAGTGTTCTTTTATGATTCCAAAAAACCCCAGCCTTCAAAGGTGCTAATTGTCCTAATTAAACATACATTTATGCAATAGGCAGTTGGAGAATTCAGCATGTTGCAAAACAGATCAAACCCTTTGAATTGCAACCTGTTTTACACAGAATTGTTTGACAAGATCCATCATTAGAATGGTAGTTGTCCTACTTATCTCTTACATCATGATGTATGCTGTGAGTATCTTCTAGCTGGGGCTTAATTACAACTTGCTCAAGGGTCATTACAACAGATTAATAAACCCATCAAACACCCAGCTTCCTGCACCTTCCTGTATTCCCAGATCAACACAGAGAAAACAATATCACAAATAAAGTGTTGACAATACTGCCTACACAAAAGAAAATAAAGGAGGTGTTCACTACCAGTCTACTAATTGTCTACTAGTGGTGGTTTCAAATATCTAATGAACTGAGGAATGAGACTTTTGAAAACTCCAATTATCTGGGACCCTGAACATCAAGATCTCATTTGCTCGTTGCAATGGGCCTGGAGGGTTTCAGTCAGTGGCAGCAGGAATCCAGTCCTGCTCAGCCATCCTTCAAACCAGGTATTTGGGGTGAGGAACCCCAAAGAACACAAGTGTTCAGGTGTTTGCAGGTATCAGTAAGATGTCAGAAACACTAATGTTATGTCACAGGCTGATGTGAATTAACAAGTAGTGAGCAGGGAAGGAGACAGAGCAGGTGTTGCTCCTCTTTTTTTTTATTACCCAGTGAAACGGTCCCAGATCCAACACATCAAGGAACCCATCAGTCTGAATTTTCCTCACCTTACCACCTTGAGTGTGCAAACCCAAAGGACAACAAGTACTTATCCATGACAGCATAAATGACAGCCAGTCTAAATGATTTTCTAGAGGTAAACCCTATTTAACAGATGAATTTCTAACCAACCTTTTCATCACTGGCGATTGCCACCTCTTTTCCATCTGCATCCTGAGAGCAGTGGAGGGAAAAAAACAGAACAAAACAAATCTATCTGCCAGGTATCTGAGGCAAAAAAATCAACACACTCAAAGAAAGGTCAGAGTCATTTTCGCCAAATGAGGAATGAAATCTTGAAACGAGATTGGGCGAGCTGGACGTGACTTAATTGTGATGTATTCTCTGACAGATGCAGAGGAGATCAACGACAACAAATAGAAAAAAAAGATGTCAGTTATGCTCAAGTTGAGAAGGAATTACCGAGGGGAGGACTCCTTCTGTCGTTTCCGTGGAGAGGGCGAGGGGCTGCGGGAGTGCGAGTGGCGCCGGCGTCTGCCGACCTCCCCGTTCTTCACGTTGGACCTCTTGGGTCTTTCCTCTTCAGAGGAAGATGAAGAACCAGAATCTATAAACGTAGAAGAATCACTCTCTGGGAAGTGATCCTCGTTACACTCCTCACAGTCACTGACATTCCGGCCCCCAACCTCCTCTCCCCCAAAACAAGGAGCCGCTGTCTAAAAGCGGTTCAACGAAAAACGTGGGCTGAAGTCAAGTGATAAATAAACCCATCAGAGCTGGGTAAAAATACTTGCAGCAACCCAACTGTCCCCATAAAATTTGATTAACCAGGCAATTTAGAAGGTGAACTGCAGTCACTTATAGAAACATTGTGTGGACAAAAACCTACGCCAGGCCCAGGTGAATTTAATGATCTCAAAAATAAAAGAGTCCCAAATATTAGAAATATTAGGAAGTAACCTACAACAAGAACAGATAAAATAATCCACAGCACACAGTATTTGTGTGTGATGTTAAGAGTTCAAAAGCACAACTCTTAAAGATGCAAACCCGTTAACAAAAGATACCTTTAAACTTTAATTCTTCCTGAGAAACAATTAAAGGGACCTCACTATGAGTGGCAAATCTATAATTACGTTTACAGTAGCACTGCAGATAATTTTTATCGGTATTTGAACTTAACCTTAACTACTTCCTGCAAAAGCAAACTACAGTCGTTTTAGGAAATTTCTGTCCTCCATACCAGATGACGACTGTTGATTTTGCCTCCTGTACTGGCGCCTCTGTTGGACAGAATCTGCTGCAGCCATTTTACCTCCTTTGTCTTCTTCTGAAAGGACACACATGGACAGAACATTTAACCCAAAAGGTACAAATGTGCCTCAGTCAGGCAGAAGCAAAGTCACGTACAGCAGATCATCAAGCACGGGGGGTTTTCCCCCCCAAATCTTAAGATAACATTAAGGCTGGAATACGCTTTGGCTGAGCTTTTTTCCAAGAAATCTTATCTAGAATGAGGCAGTGTGAGTGATTATCTTTAGCCTTCTGGAAACTCTCACTTTCAGTGCCAGACTGTTGGGTTCAGCACCTCACTGCCCTTTACTATCGTGCATTTTTGACTAAAAACCCCACCCAAAAGCAGCGCTGAAAAGCGAGAGCCGTTACCTGATTCCGACAGCTCTGCCTTCCTTGGCTTTGGTGCTGGCGAGGGAGACTCTCTTTTTTCAGTACTCTTATGTTTGGGTGCTACAAGACAAGAATCAAATCGCTCAGCTGCGACCCATTACACCCTCCCACGCTTTTCTGCCCTTGCAAACTGCACAAAGGCAGAACGTGGCCGGGCCAGGAGAACACAAACATCGTCCCCTCACCTGAAGCTCTGCTCGGCGAGACGGAGCCGCGGCTCTTCCTGGCGCGGTTCGACTGCTGCGGCGTCGGGGACCGGCGGGGTTTGGGCGGGGGGCTGGGGGGCGGCGATGGCCGGTGCCTCCGCCGAGGAGGGCTGGTGGAAGGGGAGAGCCGGCGGGTTTTCCGAGGAGGGCTGGACACGGTTCTTTTGGGAGGCTTCTTTGGCAGAGACCGGGAGCGCGAGGAGGAGGAGGAAGAGCTGCTGCCGGATAAGGAGGCCGAGGAGCGTCTTCTCCTGCAAATCCAAGGCCACGTTAGAGCCCGGGGCAGACAGACTGTGGGCATTGCAGCACGAACACAGAACTGCAGTTGTTTGCAAGCACAGACATTGAGCCACAGACAACAGCACTTCCAAAACACGGTGGGCAGCCTTCAACACTTGGTTGGTAGAAGAGGAGAATAACAACCAATCTTTCATAGTTATTCTTAAACTACATAGTGAGCTAAAAATTGTTAGTGTCACCTTCGCTGGCTTTCTGTCAATCTACAGGCTACCACTAAGCTTTTCCCCTGGGAACAATTAGTTTTGTTTGGGCTCTCTAACTTTTGGATGGTTAAGAGAATTCTCTGTGTTAGCACGTGTGATTTAACGATCTTCAGGACAGATCTGTATAAGAGTTTAGTGTGCAAGTACACTGAAATGGCTTAATACCAGGAGGTAAAAATTTCAGACAACTTAAGGACTTAACAATTCAGACTCAATCTATCCATCCTGATGTTTTAGTCTTTCATCTTTACTTTGCAAATTTTAAAAGGTAGGGCCTCAGAATTCTGCGGCAAAATTTGTGGCAAGTTCTGTTGCAATTGTGTACCTGCAGAATCCACCTTTGGCTGCAGAATTCCTGAGAACCTGGAAAAAAGAAACCCTACCTTGAGTGAGATAAACATTTGCTGAAAGGGAGCTCTTGCACATCTTGCAACATACATGTTTGATACTGTTCACAGTTTTCCCAGTAACTGTGTGAAATGAACATATTGACAAACTCAGGAAATAGTCACACCTTGTCACAAAAAGGAAGAAGTGTTCCTTCCTCAAAAAGAACAACTGCTGTACACAGGAAGCATCACTTTAATTCTCTTCCTATGAGGAGGATAAGAATCTGTTCTCTCCCCACGAAGACAAATGTCTATTTTGCCATTGCCACAACCACATAATTTACTCTGCAACTGAGAGCTTTGCTACTAGAACCACTGCTTATGCTTCAAAACTGTAACTTCCAACACCAGAGAGCAAGCAGACCTTGAAGGTTTTTTAAGTAAAATAATATGAAGAAGAAACACATTTCAAGTCCAAATTTGATTTTGGTTTCAATTTTATGTGACGGAAATTTAAGTCACAATTAGAAAACTTCTAAAACTAAAATCCAGTTACTTGTTCTCATTTTTTTCCCCAGGCAGGGGGAAAAAGGTATAAGACTCAAGCAAAAAAAGTCTTAAGAGATGTCATGTCAATCTATGCTGGGAGTTACCCAGAGCCATTTGAAGAAGTAACAGTTCTGAACTTGCCACTTTTCAAAAAGAACAGTGATGAGAACTCCACCTCAGTCAGAAGAAATCATTTCACAGCTCCAGTTGTGTTCCCCCACCACACACTTAGGAAATGTGACCCTGCAGCGTTTCCGTCCCTCTAATCCTACACCTGACAGCACGAGGGTGAGACGAACCAGGCCACTCTGTTAACACTTCCTCCTCACAACTAGTGTTCCCTTCAAGCTCTCCATGTTTAACACTTTTCAGTTGTCTCAAAAAGCAGGAATCTTACCTCCTCACGGGGGACCTGCTTCTTCTGTGCCTGGGTGGGGGAGGCATTCGCCTGGGTGGGCTCCTCCTCCGCGGGGACGGCCGTCGGCGGGGGCTCGGTCGCCTTCTAGGGGAGTAAGACCTGTCATGATCAGAAATTCCAATGAAAAGCAACTACCTAATTCACAGACTGGAGGAAATTTATCCTCAGGGCACCGACTGTTGAGTTGCTTTTCTCCAAGTGCATCACATTAAGGCAGCATTTAGGTTAAGATGCAAAGTGTACATTCACACACAAGTATTCTGCAACATCTTCAGCAGCAAACCCATCTCCTAAAGAAAGGCTACACAATTCCCATTATCTATCAAATGCCATATTCAGCATTAAGTAGCCCAATTCCTTCTCCAGCCAGTGTTGGTCACTGTGAGCAGCTTCTCATGAACTGATAGAAAAAAAACACTCCCAAACACGTTTATGCATCAAATGCATCTTTCTCATTTGGCCTAAAACATC